>NC_054485.1:76395435-76695435 GCF_017639515.1 Carcharodon carcharias
GGGCGGTGCAACTCGCCCTGCAGAAGGGGCTCACTGTGGGCGGGACTTTTCTGGCGGTGGATCCCCTTGAGGCCACCGCCCAGAAGATTGTTATTTCAAATATCCCGCCCTTTATACCATGTGGGCTCCTCCTCCCCCACCTTAATAAGCTGGGGGTGGTCAGGTCAGGGGTTGCACCAGTCCCGCTCGGCCTCAAAGACTCGGCCCTCCGCCACGTGTACTCCTTCCGGCGCCAAGTTTTCGTCCGCTTGGCCCGGGAGGAGTGCCTGGAGGGGGCCTTCTCAGTTAATTTTGAGGGGACCGCCTATCGGGTCTTCTGGACCGCGGAGGGTGTGCGGTGCCATGCCTGTAAGGAGGTGGGGCACGTAAGAAAGAACTGCCCTGCCTCCAAGGCCACGAGCCCCACCCAAGCGGCCGCGGCTGGCACCGCCCCTCCTCCCCCCGCCACCACTCCATTTCCCTCCCCGCAAGGGGAAGCGACCCCGGCAGCAGCTGCCATCTCGGCTGCCGGTGAGGCGGGGGGAGAGCCCCCGCGCCGTAAGAAGGCGCGGAGGAAGACCCGAAATTTAGAGGCGGCCCCTGAAACGCCCCAAACCCCCCAAACACATGGAAAAACCGGCTCGGGGGAAAAAGCATCATCCGGCCCCGGCGTCATGTCCGCGTGTGCTCCCGGGTCCGTGGGCGCTAAGGCGCCAAATGCTGGGCCCGGCGTCGTCCCTGCGCGTGCTCCCGGGGCCGGCGGGGAAAAGACGCGGGACCCCGAGCCGGGGAAACAAACATCAAAAACCCAGAGGGTGGAGTGTCCGGGAGGGCTGGACAAGGAGGAGGGGGCCTCGGAAATGGAGGTCTCCCTAGCCCCCAGCCTGACCCGGAAGAGACGTCACGCTTCGGAGGAGGAAGTGGGCGACGCCCAAACTGAAGAAGTTGGGCGTGTCCCTTCCCCTGATGAAGAGGTGGTGGCGTCTCCACCCAGTAAAACCTCGCCCTGCCCTCTGGGGGAACCCGAAACTCCTACCCCTACCACTGTTCCCCCTACCAGTCTGCTGCAGTCCCCTGAACAGGACCCCTCGGGGGTCACTGAGGGCACCTCCCTTGAGGTGGTGTCCATCTCCAGTGCACTTAACACCCCTGAGGTACCTTCTGGCTCGTCGGGGGACTGCAACTTTGAAAATTTAAAAAATATAAATGCTTCATTGGGTGGCGGCGAAAAGGAGGGCCTTCCCGCTCCCTCCCAAACCTTGACACCGGGCGTCCTATGTTTAGGTCAGGAGCTTGTCCTGAGCTCCCCGGACGACCCGGTGCCGGGAGGAGAGCGGGCATCAGAACTGCCGCTGCCTCTGGCCCAAAAAGTTTAGAGGAGACCAGAGAGGACTCCTCTGGCCTTGATCCTGGGGGTGGGATCGAGGCACAGATAGAGCCAGCTGGCAGCTCCGACTCAGCCCCTATACTCAATGTGGGGGAGGGGTCGGAAGCTGGAGGCGACGACCCGGAGGAGGACGAGGTGTCGGTGGTGAGCGTTGGGGATTACGCGGAGTCGCTCTCAAGCGAGGCGGTGGATCCCCTGGTGCCCTCTACTGACTCCCCCCTCATCCCCCCAAGGGAACTCCGGGACTTTTTCTCGGGGCACCGCGGTCGCCGAGACAGGGTTCAGTTGGCCTTGGACCGGTGGCATTCGTTTCCGCTGGTGTTCTGGTCCACTCGCGAGGCTCTCAAGTCTCCCGAGTTGGATAGGAACGCGCGGCGGAGGGTCCAAACGTTTCTCGCTGGGCTCCTGAAGGAGAGGAAGGACTAAAAAGTCCTCTTCTTCTTTTTAAATGACTTAAGGTGAAGGTTTGATGTACCTTTGACAATGAAGACCACTATAGCCAGCCTCAACATCCGCGGCAGCAGGGGCGCACAGCGCAGGTTCCAGAACTTCTCGGTCCTCAGGGACGGGAAGTATGCGTTGTGCTTCCTGCAAGAAACCCATACCGTTCCGGGAGACGAAGCCACGTGGCTCCTGGAATGGCGAGGGGGGGTCTACATGAGTCACCTAGCCTCCAATTCTGGCGGGGTGGCTATCTTGTTGGCCCCGCATTTTCAGCCGGAGATCTTGGGGGTCAAGGAGCCGGTGCCAGGCCGGTTGCTGCACCTGACTGTGCGTCTGGGGGGGGCGGTGCTTCACTTTGTGAATGTGTACGCTCCCCTGGGCACGCAGCAGCAAGCGAGCTTCTTTGAAGAAGTGTCCACTCATCTTGGCTCCATCGACGCTGGCGAGTGCATCGTCCTCGGGGGGGATTTCAATTGCACCCTCGGGGTCCGGGACCGTCACGGTACCCCGCACTGCACGCGAGGTGTGAGTAAGTTGCGGGACCTGGTCAGGTCCTTCGACTTAGTGGACGTCTGGCGAAATCTCCATCCTGACTCCAGCGTGTTCACCTTTGTGTCACCTGGAGTCGGAGCGTCCAGACTCGACCGCCTTTACGTTTCAAAGGCGTACGTGCCCTGCGTTCCGGCTGCTTCTATACAGCAGGTTCCGTGCACGGACCACCGTCTGGTGTGGGCGGAGCTCACTTCGTTCTGCGCTCGGACGGGGTCCGCGTACTGGCATTTTAATAACCTGTTGTTGGAAGACCAGCGGTTCCTGGACTCGTTCCGTCGCTTCTGGGCCGGCTGGAGAAGGAAGCGGGGAGGCTTCCCCTCCTTGAGGCTATGGTGGGACGTGGGCAAGACTCACGTCCGAGTTTTCTGTCAAGAGTACGCGAAGGGGTCGACAAAGAGACGCAAATCCAGGGTCGAGGAGTTGGAGAAGGAGGTGCTCGACCTGGAGGCACGTCTCCGTCAGCCCGACGCGGACCCGGCCCTGCGGTCGGTGTACGATGAGAGGAAGGGCGCGCTGCGGGACCTGCAACTGGTCGGGTCTCGGGGCGCGTTCGTGAGGTCGCGGATCTGTTTCCTTAAGGAGATGGACCGTGGCTCTCCCTTCTTCTACTCACTGGAAAAAAGGCACGGGGTCCGTAAGCAGCTCTTTACGCTGCTGGCCGACGACGGATCCCTTGTCTCGGATCCGGAGGGCATCAGGGCCATTGCCCGAGATTACTACACTGCCCTGTTCTCTCCAGATCCGTCCAGTGAGGAAGCTTGCAGAGTTTTGTGGGAGGACCTGCCGCAGGTCGGCCCGGAGTGCGCCGGAAAGCTCGACTCCCCTATAAGTCTGGGGGAGCTGACCGGCGCACTCGACGGTCTTTCTAGGGGCAAAACCCCGGGACTAGACGGGCTGACCGTGGAGTTCTTCAGGGCGTTCTGGGACGTCTTGGGGAGCGACTTCGCGGGGGTCCTGGGGGAGAGCATTGCTACCGGGGAGATGCCCCTTTCGTGGCGCAGGGCCGTGATTGCCCTGCTGCCGAAGAAGGGGGATCTCCGCCTTCTTAAAAACTGGCGCCCGGTCTCCCTCCTCAGCACGGACTACAAAATCTTCGCCCGAGCCATGTCTTCTCGGCTCAGCACCGTGCTGGACCACATGATCCACCCTGACCAGTCCTACACCGTCCCGGACCGAACCATTTATGATAACATCCATCTGGTCCGGGACATCATCCACCATTCCCAGAGGGCTGGTCTGTCGAGCGCCTTCCTGTCTCTCGATCAGGAGAAGGCGTTCGACAGGGTGGATCACGAATACTTACTCGGAACTCTGCGAGCTTTCGGGTTCGGGACGCATTTTGTCGCCCGGATCCGACTTCTGTACACCGCCGCGGAGTGTCTAGTGAAGGTTAACGGGTCCCTGACGGCGCCCCTTCGCTTTGGGAGAGGGGTACGTCAGGGCTGCCCCCTGTCTGGCCAGTTGTATTCTATCTGCGTGGAGCCTTTCCTGCGCCTCTTGCGGAGGAGGTTGTCGGGATTGGTTCTGCGCGGGCCGGGCATCGGGGTGGTCCTTTCGGCTTACGCCGATGACGTGCTCCTTATGTTTAGTGACCCGGCTGACCTGCGGAGGATGCGCGAGTGCCAGGAGGTCTACTCTGCCGCTTCTTCTGCCAGGATCAACTGGGGTAAATGTTCTGGACTCCTGGTCGGTCAGTGCCAGATGGATCCCCTACCCGAGGAGCTCAGGCCTTTCACCTGGAGCAGGACCAGCCTCCTCTACCTGGGGGTCCATCTCTGCCCCACTGAGGAATCCTGGCCGGCAAACTGGCAGGAACTGGAGACGAAAGTCACCGCTCGCCTGCGGCGCTGGACAGGACTGCTCCGAGTGCTATCTTACCGAGGTCGAGTTCTGGTCATAAACCAGCTGATCGCGGCCATGTTGTGGTATCGGCTGGTCACTTTGACCCCTCCCCCGGACTTTGTCACAAGAATCCAGAGATTGTTAGTCGACTTCTTCTGGGACAAAAGATTGCACTGGGTCGCTGCTGAGGTTCTGAGTCTCCCGCTTAGGGAGGGTGGTCAGGCGCTAGTGTGCCTACGCACACAGGTGGCGACTTTCCGCCTTCAGACCCTGCAGCGATACCTCTACGTCGAGCCTCCTCCTAGATGGTGTGCCCTGATGACGTATTTCCTCCGTCAGGTGCACGGCCTGAATTATGACGTGCAGCTCCTGTTTATAGAACAGCTGGGCCTCGGTGGCTCCTTGCAGGCGTTGCCCGTCTTTTACCAGGACCTGATCAAAGTCTGGAAAGTGGTCACCTCGCGACGCAGCTCTCCCCCGTCAGGAGTAGCGGCTATCGTCAGAGAGCCGCTGCTCAGGAATCCGCCCCTCCGTCCTTTTCAGTGGTTGGCGGAGAGGAGGGCTGTGGCCGCAGGGGTGACCAGAATCGGGGACGTGCTGGGTGGCGGAGGACTGGGCTGGATGCTCCCGCAGGAGTTGGCGCGACGCGCGTCTGTGAGTGTCCAGGTCGCAGCCGATGCCATCCAAGACCTGAGAACGGTCGTGCTCGGACCCGACGTTATTTTGGGTCTTGAGGCGGCCCAGGTGCGCGGTGGTCTTCCGTCTGAGCGTTCCCCTGTTCGGACGGAATTCCACATTGGCCCCAAGCCCCGAACCCTCCCTCGGGTGCTGGTGCCCCGCAATATGAGCCGCCTCGGGGACATGCCCTCTGTGCCTTTTGGCACGGCAAAGAGGAGCTTTTTGTACGGACTGCTGCTGCACACCTTCCATTTTCTCGCCCTTGTCCGTCGACCGGACACGCCCTGGCGTGCCTTGTTGCCGTCCGGCGGCGGAGGCCCCCGATGGGAGGCCCTCTACGGAGGTGTCCTCCCCCTTTCTATCGGAGACCTGGGTTGGAGGGTGTTGCATGCAGCAGTCCCTTATAATGAGAGGATGCATTGGTTCGCGGACTCTCAGGACACGTGCCCTTTTTGCGGTCTTGTGGAGTCCGTGGACCATGTATACATAGGGTGTTGTAGGCTGCACTCTCTTTTTAGTTATTTGAAAAACCTTTTATTGATGTTTTGTTTGCACTTCAGCCCCACGCTCCTGATCTATGGGCACCCGGTGCGGAAGGGGGTCGGGAAGGAGGAGGACCTCCTCGTGAACCTGCTCCTGGGCCTGGCCAAGTTGGCCATTAACAGGTCCAGGCAGCGGGCGATCGACGGGGGAGTCCCGCCCGATTGTTTGTCCCTCTTCCGCGGCTACGTTCGCTGCCGGATGTCCCTGGAGAAGGAGCACGCGGTGTCTGCTGGCACTCTCGAGGCCTTCCGTGCTCGGTGGGCACCGCGGGGACTGGGGTGTTTTGTTGACCCCTTTAATCACATTTTGATTTAAAGTTTGTAAGTTTCCTTTAAAACTTTGTTCTTGGTTTTACAGCTGACCTGAATTAGGGGCTGTGCCTGATTTATCCCAATTTTGTTGATTTGGTTTTCATTTAAAAGATTATCAAGAGTTCAAATCTCACAATGGCAAACTATGAAACAATATAACTTCATCTGAAACAGATGGAAACAGGTTTACTCAAAAAGAGTATCAAGAGTTCATTTTCTTAACGATCTCGTGGAGGTAATTGTGGATTCAGTTGGTTTCCTGGTACTGAGGAGAGAAGGTGTGTGGTGTTGGTGTTGCTGCTCCTCAGTGTTTCAACTGTTTCTGCTGCTGCGTTTGGGGTTGTTGCTTCTGCTGTGTGCTGCTGCTGCTTCTGCTGCTGCTCCTCCAGTGCTGCCAAAGGAGAGAGAGGGAGAGAAGAGAACAGTTGCTACTGTTGCTACAGGACAGGAAGGCCAGGAGGCCAGGACTGAGTTAAAAAACAACATCCTAGGTGGGTGTTTGAACTGTGTATTTTTGTTTAAGGTGGGGGCAATTAAGGACTGTGTTTTTGTAGGGGGAGGCAAGAAGACTGCCAGAGGAGTTGGGGAAGGAAGAGAGGGAGGGTGTGTGTGTGTGCTGAAACCATCTTTCTGCCACCCCTCCCCCCAACCCAGCCCTTTTCCCAGTAAGGCCAGCAATAGCTGGTGAAGACATCGCCTCCCCCTGCCTGAAGAACATCAGGCCCCCACCCACCGTCCATCCACCATCGAGGACACCCACCAGGACATTTACCTCTTTCCCTCCTGTGCCTCCCTGTCTTTTACTCCTCTCCCTCCTCTCCTCTCCTGCCTAAAAGAGGGGAGGTTGTTTCTACCTCTCTCCCCCACCCCCTTTCCTCCCTATATTTCTAAAAAAAAAAATAAAAAGAAAAAAACAAAATGGCCAATCCTTCCCGGGGTGGGTGTGGCTCTGGCCCTAAGGCCAATTCACCATCACCTGTGGCCGGGCCCTCGAGGGCTAATGTGGAGGCGGTTTTGTCACCGGTGGCAGGGCCTCAAAAAAAGAAAACTTATGCGGGGGTGGTTGCTTCTGCGGCTCCAGCTGCTCCCGCTGCCCTGTCACCTTTCCGCCTCCTGACCAGGGCCCTTGGGGTAAAGAGCTATGCTCACCCTGAAATGACAATAGAGGCCTGCGTAAAGGCTATGGCTGGGGTCGTCGGCCCCTCAGCCATTGTCGCGGCCTCTAAAATGTATGGGAAGGCCATATTCTTCTTGAGGTCCGAGCGGGCGGTGCGCCTCGCCCTGCAAAAAGGACTCACTGTGGGCGGGACTTTTCTGGCGGTGGACCCCCTTGAGGCCACCGCCCAGAGAATTATTATTTCGAACTTCCCGCCGATTCTATCCAGTGAGCTCCTCCTCCCCCACCTTAATAAATTGGGGGAGGTCAGGTCGGGGGTTGCACCAATCCCGCTCGGCCTCAAAGACTCGGCCCTCCGCCATGTGTACTCCTTCCGGCGCCAGGTATTTGTCCGCTTGGCCCAGGAGGAGTGCCTGGAGGGGGCCTTCGTTATCAATTTTGAGGGGACCGCCTATCGGGTCTTCTGGACCGTGGAGTGCGTGCGGTGCCATGCTTGTAAGGAGGCGGGGCACGTGAGGAAGAACTGCCCCGCCTCCAAGGCCACGAGCCCCACCCAAGCGGCCACAGCTGGCACTGCCCCTCCTCCCCCCGCCACCACTCCATCTCCCTCCCCGCAAGGGGAAGCGACGCCGGCGGCCACTGCCATCTCGGCTGCCGGTGAGGCGGGGGGAGAGCCCCCACGCTGTAAGAAGGCGCAGAGGAAGACCCGCAACCTGGAGGCGGCCCCTGAAACGCCCCAAAACCCCCAAACACCTGCAAGCACCGGCTCGGGGGAAAAGACAACATCCGGCCCCGGCGTCGTGTCCGCGTGTGCTCCCGGGCCCGTGGGTGCTAAGGCGCCGAGTGCTGGGCCAGGCGTCGTCCCTGCGCGTGCTCCCGGGGCCGGCGGGGAAGGGACGCGGGACCCCGAGCCGGGGTATCTAACACCCAAAACCCAGAGGGTGGAGTGTCCGGGAGGGCTGGACAAGGAGGAGGGGTCCTTGGAAATGGAGGTCTCCCTAGCCCCCAGCCTGACCCGGAAGAGACGTCACGCTTCGGAGGAGGAGGTGGGTGATGCCCAAACTGAAGAAGTTGGGTGTGTCCCTTCCCCCGATGAAGAGGTGGTGGCGTCTCCACCAAGTAAAATCTCGCCCTGTCCTCTGGGGGAACTCAAAACCCCTGCACCGACTCCCACCACTGTTACCCCTGTCAACCTGCTGCAGTCCCCTGAACAGGGCCCCTCGGGGGTCACTGAAGGCACCTCCCTTGAGGTGGTGCCCGACTCAGAGACCCTCGATACCCCCGAGGTACCTTCTGGCTCATCGGGGGACTGCAACTTTCAAAATTTAAAAAATGTCAACGGGTCATTGGGTGGCAGCGAAAAGGAAGGCCTTCCCGCTCCCTCCCAAACCTTAGCACCGGGCGTCCTAGTTTTGGGTCAGGAGCTTGTCCTGAGCTCCCCGGACGACCCGGTGCCGGGAGGAGAGCGGGCATCAGAACTGCCACTGCCCTCTGACCCAAAACGTTTAGAGGAGACCAGAGAGGACCCCTCTGGCCTTGATCCTGGGGGTGGGATCGAGGTACAGGTGGGGCCAGCTGGCAGCTCCGAATCAGCCCCCGTACTCAATGCGGGGGAGGGGTCGGAAGCTGGAGGCGACGACCTGGAGGAGGACGGGGTGTCCGTGGTGAGCGCTGGAGATTACGCTGAGTCGCTCTCAAGCGAGGCGGTGGATCCCCTGGTGCCCTCCACTGACTCCCCCCTCATCCCCCCAAGGGAACTCCGGGACTTTTTGGCGAGTCATCGCGGTCGCCGAGACAGGGTTCAGTTGGCCTTGGACCGGTGGCATTCTTTTCCGCTGGTGTTCTGGTCCACTCGCGAGGCTCTCAAATCTCCCGAGTTGGATAGGAACGCACGGCGGAGGGTCCAAACGTTTCTCGCTGGGCTCCTGAAGGAGAGGAAGGACTAAAAAGTCCTCTTCTTCTTTTTAATGACTTAAGGTGAAGGTTTGATGTACCTTTGACAATGAAGACGACTATAGCCAGCCTCAACATCCGCGGCAGCAGGGCCGCACAGCGCAGGTTCCAGAACTTCTCGGTCCTCAGGGACGGGAAGTATGCGTTGTGCTTCCTGCAAGAAACCCATACCGTTCCGGGAGATGAAGCCACGTGGCTCCTGGAGTGGCGAGGGGGGGTCTACATGAGTCACCTAGCCTCCAATTCTGGCGGGGTGGCTATCTTGTTGGCCCCGCATTTTCAGCCGGAGATCTTGGGGGTCAAGGAGCCGGTGCCAGGCCGGTTGCTGCACCTGACTGTGCGTCTGGGGGGGGCGGTGCTTCACTTTGTGAATGTGTACGCTCCCCTGGGCACGCAGCAGCAAGCGAGCTTCTTTGAAGAAGTGTCCACTCATCTTGGCTCCATCGATGCTGGCGAGTGCATCGTCCTCGAGGGGGATTTCAATTGCACCCTCGGGGTCCGGGACCGTCACGGTACCCCGCACTGCACGCGAGGTGTGAGTAAGTTGCGGGACCTGGTCAGGTCCTTCGACTTAGTGGATGTCTGGCGAAATCTCCATCCTGACTCCAGCGTGTTCACCTTTGCGTCACCTGGAGTCGGAGCGTCCAGACTCGACCGCCTTTACGTTTCGAAGGCGTACGTGTCCTGCGTTCCGGCTGCTTCTATACAGCAGGTTCCGTGCACGGACCACCGTCTGGTGTGGGTGGAGCTCACTTCGTTCTGCGCTCGGACGGGGTCCGCGTACTGGCATTTTAATAACCTGTTGTTGGAAGACCAGCGGTTCCTGGACTCGTTCCGTCGCTTCTGGGCCGGCTGGAGAAGGAAGCGGGGAGGCTTCCCCTCCTTGAGGCTATGGTGGGACGTGGGCAAGACTCACGTCTGAGATTTCTGTCAAGAGTACGCGAAGGGGTCGACAAAGAGACGCAAATCCAAGGTCGAGGAGTTGGAGAAGGAGGTGCTCGACCTGGAGGCACGTCTCCGTCAGCCCGACGCGGACCCGGCCCTGCGGTCGGTGTACGATGAGAAGAAGGGCGCGCTGCGGGACCTGCAACTGGTCGGGTCTCGGGGCGCGTTCGTGAGGTCGCGGATCTGTTTCCTTAAGGAGATGGACCGTGGCTCTCCCTTCTTCTACTCACTGGAAAAAAGGCACGGGGTCCGTAAGCAGCTCTTTACGCTGCTGGCCGACGACGGATCACTTGTCTCGGATCCGGAGGGCATCAGGGCCATTGCCCGAGATTACTACACTGCCCTTTTCTCTCCGGATCCGTCCAGTGAGGAAGCTTGCAGAGTTTTGTGGGAGGACCTGCCGCAGGTCGGCCCGGAGTGCGCCGGAAAGCTCGACTCCCCTATAAGTCTGGGGGAGCTGACCGGCGCACTCGACGGTCTTTCTAGGGGCAAAACCCCGGGACTAGACGGGCTGACCGTGGAGTTCTTCAGGGCGTTCTGGGACGTCTTGGGGAGCGACTTCGCGGGGGTCCTGGGGGAGAGCATTGCTACCGGGGAGATGCCCCTTTCGTGGCGCAGGGCCGTGATTGCCCTGCTACCGAAGAAGGGGGATCTCCGCCTTCTTCAAAACTGGCGCCCGGTCTCCCTCCTCAGCACGGACTACAAAATCTTCGCCCGAGCCATGTCTTCTCGGCTCGGCACCGTGCTGGACCACATGATCCACCCTGACCAGTCCTACACCGTCCCGGACCGAACCATTTATGATAACATCCATCTGGTCCGGGACATCATCCACCATTCCTAGAGGGCTGGTCTGTCGAGCGCATTCCTGTCTCTCGATCAGGAGAAGGCGTTCGACAGGGTGGATCACGAATACTTACTCGGAACTCTGCGAGCTTTCGGGTTCGGGACGCATTTTGTCGCCCGGATCCGATTTCTGTACACCGCCGCGGAGTGTCTAGTGAAGGTTAACGGGTCCCTGACGGTGCCCCTTCGCTTTGGGAGAGGGGTACGTCAGGGCTGCCCCCTGTCTGGCCAGTTGTATTCTATTTGCGTGGAGCCTTTCCTGCGCCTCTTGCGGAGGAGGTTGTCGGGATTGGTTCTGCGCGGGCCGGGCATCGGGGTGGTCCTTTCGGCTTACGCCGATGACGTGCTCCTTATGTTTAGTGACCCGGCTGACCTGTGGAGGATGCGCGAGTGCCAGGAGGTCTACTCTGCCGCTTCTTCTGCCAGGATCAACTGGGGTAAATGTTCTGGACTCCTGGTCGGTCAGTGGCAGATGGATCCCCTACCCGAGGAGCTCAGGCCTTTCACCTGGAGCAGGACCAGCCTCCTCTACCTGGGGGTCCATCTCTGCCCCGCTGAGGAATCCTGGCCGGCAAACTGGCAGGAACTGGAGACGAAAGTCACCGCTCGCCTGCGGCGCTGGACAGGACTGCTCCGAGTGCTATCTTACCGAGGTCGAGTTCTGGTCATAAACCAGCTGATCGCCGCCATGTTGTGGTATCGGCTGGTCACTTTGACCCCTCCCCCGGACTTTGTCACAAGAATCCAGAGATTGTTAGTCGACTTCTTCTGGGACAAAAGATTGCACTGGGTCGCTGCCGAGGTTCTGAGTCTCCCGCTTAGGGAGGGTGGTCAGGCGCTAGTGTGCCTACGCACACAGGTGGCGACTTTCCGCCTTCAGACCCTGCAGCGATACCTCTACGTCGAGCCTCCTCCTAGATGGTGTGCCCTGATGACGTATTTCTTCCGTCAGGTGCACGGCCTGAATTATGACGTGCAGCTCCTGTTTATAGAACAGCTGGGCCTCGGTGGCTCCTTGCAGGCGTTGCCCGTCTTTTACCAGGACCTGATCAAAGTCTGGAAAGTGGTCGCCTCACGACGCAGCTCTCCCCCGTCAGGAGTAGCGGCTATCGTCAGAGAGCCGCTGCTCAGGAATCCGCCCCTCCGTCCTTTTCAGTGGTTGGCGGAGAGGAGGGCTGTGGCTGCAGGGGTGACCAGGATCGGGGACGTGCTGGGTGGCGGAGGACTGGGCTGGATGCTCCCGCAGGAGTTGGCGCGACGCGCGTCTGTGAGTGTCCAGGTCGCAGCCGATGCCATCCAAGACCTGAGAACGGTCGTGCTCGGACCCGACGTTATTTTGGGTCTAGAGGTGACCCAGGTGCGCGGTGGTCTTCCGTCTGAGCGTTCCCCTGTTCGGACGGAATTCCACATTGGCCCCAAGCCCCGAACCCTCCCTCGGGTGCTGGTGCCCCGCAATATGAGCCGCCTCGGGGACATGCCCTCTGTGCCTTTTGGCACGGCAACGAGGGGCTTTTTGTATGGACTGCTGCTGCACACCTTCCATTTTCTCGCCCTTGTCCGTCGACCGGACACGCCCTGGCGTGCCTTGTTGCCGTCCGGCGGCAGAGGCCCTCGATGGGAGGCCCTCTACGGAGGTGTCCTCCCCCTTTCTATCGGGGACCTGGGTTGGAGGGTGTTGCATGCAGCAGTCCCTTATAATAAGAGGATGCATAGGTTCACGGACTCTCAGGACACATGCCCTTTGTGCGGTCTTGTGGAGTCCGTGGACCATGTATACATAGGGTGTTGTAGGCTGCACTCCCTTTTTAGTTATTTGAAAAACCTTTTATTGATGTTTTGTTTGCACTTCAGCCCCACGCTCCTGATCTATGGGCACCCGGTGCGGAAGGGGGTCGGGAAGGAGGAGGACCTCCTCGTGAACCTGCTCCTGGGCCTGGCCAAGTTGGCCATTAACAGGTCCAGGCAGCGGGCGATCGACGGGGGAGTCCCGCCCGATTGTTTGTCCCTCTTCCGCGGCTACGTTCGCTGCCGGATGTCCCTGGAGAAGGAGCACGCGGTGTCTGCTGGCACTCTCGAGGCCTTCCGTGCTCGGTGGGCACCGCGGGGACTGGGGTGTTTTGTTGACCCCTTTAATCACATTTTGATTTAAAGTTTGTAAGTTTCCTTTAAACTTTGTTCTTGGTTTTACAGCTGACCTGAATTAGGGGCTGTGCCTGATTTATCCCAATTTTGTTGATTTGGTTTTCATTTAAAAGATTATCAAGAGTTCATTTTCTTAACGATCTCGTGGAGGTAATTGTGGATTCAGTTGGTTTCCTGGTACTGAGGAGAGAAGGTGTGTGGTGTTGGTGTTGCTGCTCCTCAGTGTTTCAACTGTTTCTGCTGCTGCCTTTGGGGTTGTTGCTTCTGCTGTGTGCTGCTGCTGCTTCTGCTGCTGCTCCTCCATTGCTGCCAAAGGAGAGAGAGGGAGAGAAGAGAACAGTTGCTACTGTTGCTACAGGACAGGAAGGCCAGGAGGCCAGGACTGAGTTAAAAAACAACATCCTAGGTGGGTGTTTGAACTGTGTATTTTTGTTTAAGGTGGGGGCAATTAAGGACTGTGTTTTTGTAGGGGGAGGCAAGAAGACTGCCAGAGGAGTTGGGGAAGGAAGAGAGGGAGGGTGTGTGTGTGTGCTGAAACCATCTTTCTGCCACCCCTCCCCCCAACCCAGCCCTTTTCCCAGTAAGGCCAGCAATAGCTGGTGAAGACATCGCCTCCCCCTGCCTGAAGAACATCAGGCCCCCACCCACCGTCCATCCACCATCGAGGACACCCACCAGGACATTTACCTCTTTCCCTCCTGTGCCTCCCTGTCTTTTACTCCTCTCCCTCCTCTCCTCTCCTGCCTAAAAGAGGGGAGGTTGTTTCTACCTCTCTCCCCCACCCCCTTTCCTCCCCACATTTCTAAAAAAAAAAATAAAAAGAAAAAAACAAAATGGCCAATCCTTCCCGGGGTGGGTGTGGCTCTGGCCCTAAGGCCAATTCACCATCACCTGTGGCCGGGCCCTCGAGGGCTAATGTGGAGGCGGTTTTGTCACCGGTGGCAGGGCCTCAAAAAAAGAAAACTTATGCGGGGGTGGTTGCTTCTGCGGCTCCAGCTGCTCCCGCTGCCCTGTCACCTTTCTGCCTCCTGACCAGGGCCCTTGGGGTAAAGAGCTATGCTCACCCTGAAATGACAATAGAGGCCTGCGTAAAGGCTATGGCTGGGGTCGTCGGCCCCTCAGCCATTGTCGCGGCCTCTAAAATGTATGGGAAGGCCATATTCTTCTTGAGGTCCGAGCGGGCGGTGCGCCTCGCCCTGCAAAAAGGACTCACTGTGGGCGGGACTTTTCTGGCGGTGGACCCCCTTGAGGCCACCGCCCAGAGAATTATTATTTCGAACTTCCCGCCGATTCTATCCAGTGAGCTCCTCCTCCCCCACCTTAATAAATTGGGGGAGGTCAGGTCGGGGGTTGCACCAATCCCGCTCGGCCTCAAAGACTCGGCCCTCCGCCATGTGTACTCCTTCCGGCGCCAGGTATTTGTCCGCTTGGCCCAGGAGGAGTGCCTGGAGGGGGCCTTCGTTATCAATTTTGAGGGGACCGCCTATCGGGTCTTCTGGACCGTGGAGTGCGTGCGGTGCCATGCTTGTAAGGAGGCGGGGCACGTGAGGAAGAACTGCCCCGCCTCCAAGGCCACGAGCCCCACCCAAGCGGCCACGGCTGGCACTGCCCCTCCTCCCCCCGCCACCACTCCATCTCCCTCCCCGCAAGGGGAAGCGACGCCGGCGGCCACTGCCATCTCGGCTGCCGGTGAGGCGGGGGGAGAGCCCCCACGCTGTAAGAAGGCGCAGAGGAAGACCCGCAACCTGGAGGCGGCCCCTGAAACGCCCCAAAACCCCCAAACACCTGCAAGCACCGGCTCGGGGGAAAAGACAACATCTGGCCCCGGCGTCGTGTCCGCGTGTGCTCCCGGGCCCGTGGGTGCTAAGGCGCCGAGTGCTGGGCCAGGCGTCGTCCCTGCGCGTGCTCCCGGGGCCGGCGGGGAAGGGACGCGGGACCCCGAGCCGGGGTATCTAACACCCAAAACCCAGAGGGTGGAGTGTCCGGGAGGGCTGGACAAGGAGGAGGGGTCCTTGGAAATGGAGGTCTCCCTAGCCCCCAGCCTGACCCGGAAGAGACGTCACGCTTCGGAGGAGGAGGTGGGTGATGCCCAAACTGAAGAAGTTGGGTGTGTCCCTTCCCCCGATGAAGAGGTGGTGGCGTCTCCACCAAGTAAAATCTCGCCCTGTCCTCTGGGGGAACTCAAAACCCCTGCACCGACTCCCACCACTATTACCCCTGTCAACCTGCTGCAGTCCCCTGAACAGGGCCCCTCGGGGGTCACTGAAGGCACCTCCCTTGAGGTGGTGCCCGACTCAGAGACCCTCGATAACCCGAGGTACCTTCTGGCTCATCGGGGGACTGCAACTTTCAAAACTTAAAAAATGTCAACGGGTCATTGGGTGGCGGCGAAAAGGAAGGCCTTCCCGCTCCCTCCCAACCCTTAGCACCGGGCGTCCTAGTTTTAGGTCAGGAGCTTGTCCTGAGCTCCCCGGACGACCCGGTGCCGGGAGGAGAGCGGGCATCAGAACTGCCGCTGCCCTCTGACCCAAAACGTTTAGAGGAGACCAGAGAGGACCCCTCTGGCCTTGATCCTGGGGGTGGGATCGAGGTACAGGTGGGGCCAGCTGGCAGCTCCGAATCAGCCCCCGTACTCAATGCGGGGGAGGGGTCGGAAGCTGGAGGCGACGACCTGGAGGAGGACGGGGTGTCCGTGGTGAGCGCTGGAGATTACGCTGAGTCGCTCTCAAGCGAGGCGGTGGATCCCCTGGTGCCCTCCACTGACTCCCCCCTCATCCCCCCAAGGGAACTCCGGGACTTTTTGGCGAGTCATCGCGGTCGCCGAGACAGGGTTCAGTTGGCCTTGGACCGGTGGCATTCTTTTCCGCTGGTGTTCTGGTCCACTCGCGAGGCTCTCAAGTCTCCCGAGTTGGATAGGAACGCGCGGCGGAGGGTCCAAACGTTTCTCGCTGGGCTCCTGAAGGAGAGGAAGGACTAAAAAGTCCTCTTCTTTTTAATTTCTTAAGGTGAAGGTTTGATGTACCTTTGACAATGAAGACGACTATAGCCAGCCTCAACATCCGTGGCAGCAGGGCCGCACAGCGCAGGTTCCAGAACTTCTCGGTCCTCAGGGACGGGAAGTACGCGTTGTGCTTCCTGCAAGAAACCCATACCGTTCCGGGAGACGAAGCCACGTGGCTCCTGGAGTGGCGAGGGGGGGTCTACATGAGTCACCTAGCCTCCAATTCTGGCGGGGTGGCTATCTTGTTGGCCCCGCATTTTCAGCCGGAGATCTTGGGGGTCAAGGAGCCGGTGCCAGGCCGGTTGCTGCACCTGACTGTGCGTCTGGGGGGGGCGGTGCTTCACTTTGTGAATGTGTACGCTCCCTTGGGCACGCAGCAGCAAGCGAGCTTCTTTGAAGAAGTGTCCACTCATCTTGGCTCCATCGACGCTGGCGAGTGCATCGTCCTCGAGGGGGATTTCAATTGCACCCTCGGGGTCCGGGACCGTCACGGTACCCCGCACTGCACGCGAGGTGTGAGTAAGTTGCGGGACCTGGTCAGGTCCTTCGACTTAGTGGATGTCTGGCGAAATCTCCATCCTGACTCCAGCGTGTTCACCTTTGCGTCACCTGGAGTCGGAGCGTCCAGACTCGACCGCCTTTACGTTTCGAAGGCGTACGTGTCCTGCGTTCCGGCTGCTTCTATACAGCAGGTTCCGTGCACGGACCACCGTCTGGTGTGGGTGGAGCTCACTTCGTTCTGCGCTCGGACGGGGTCCGCGTACTGGCATTTTAATAACCTGTTGTTGGAAGACCAGCGGTTCCTGGACTCGTTCCGTCGCTTCTGGGCCGGCTGGAGAAGGAAGCGGGGAGGCTTCCCCTCCTTGAGGCTATGGTGGGACGTGGGCAAGACTCACGTCTGAGTTTTCTGTCAAGAGTACGCGAAGGGGTCGACAAAGAGACGCAAATCCAGGGTCGAGGAGTTGGAGAAGGAGGTGCTCGACCTGGAGGCACGTCTCCGTCAGCCCGACGCGGACCCGGCCCTGCGGTCGGTGTACGATGAGAGGAAGGGCGCGCTGCGGGACCTGCAACTGGTCGGGTCTCGGGGCGCGTTCGTGAGGTCGCGGATCTGTTTCCTTAAGGAGATGGACCGTGGCTCTCCCTTCTTCTACTCACTGGAAAAAAGGCACGGGGTCCGTAAGCAGCTCTTTACGCTGCTGGCCGACGACGGATCCCTTGTCTCGGATCCGGAGGGCATCAGGGCCATTGCCCGAGATTACTACACTGCCCTGTTCTCTCCGGATCCGTCCAGTGAGGAAGCTTGCAGAGTTTTGTGGGAGGACCTGCCGCAGGTCGGCCCGGAGTGCGCCGGAAAGCTCGACTCCCCTATAAGTCTGGGGGAGCTGACCGGCGCACTCGACGGTCTTTCTAGGGGCAAAAACCCGGGACTAGACGGGCTGACCGTGGAGTTCTTCAGGGCGTTCTGGGACGTCTTGGGGAGCGACTTCGCGGGGGTCCTGGGGGAGAGCATTGCTACCGGGGAGATGCCCCTTTCGTGGCGCAGGGCCGTGATTGCCCTGCTGCCGAAGAAGGGGGATCTCCGCCTTCTTAAAAACTGGCGCCCGGTCTCCCTCCTCAGCACGGACTACAAAATCTTCGCCCGAGCCATGTCTTCTCGGCTCGGCACCGTGCTGGACCACATGATCCACCCTGACCAGTCCTACACCGTCCCGGACCGAACCATTTATGATAACATCCATCTGGTCCAGGACATCATCCACCATTCCCAGAGGGCTGGTCTGTCGAGCGCCTTCCTGTCTCTCGATCAGGAGAAGGCGTTCGACAGGGTGGATCACGAATACTTACTCGGAACTCTGCAAGCTTTCGGGTTCGGGACGCATTTTGTCGCCCGGATCCGACTTCTGTACACCGCCGCGGAGTGTCTAGTGAAGGTTAACGGGTCCCTGACGGTGCCCCTTCGCTTTGGGAGAGGGGTACGTCAGGGCTGCCCCCTGTCTGGCCAGTTGTATTCTATTTGCGTGGAGCCTTTCCTGCGCCTCTTGCGGAGGAGGTTGTCGGGATTGGTTCTGCGCGGGCCGGGCATCGGGGTGGTCCTTTCGGCTTACGCCGATGACGTGCTCCTTATGTTTAGTGACCCGGCTGACCTGCGGAGGATGCGCGAGTGCCAGGAGGTCTACTCTGCCGCTTCTTCTGCCAGGATCAACTGGGGTAAATGTTCTGGACTCCTGGTCGGTCAGTGGCAGATGGATCCCCTACCCGAGGAGCTCAGGCCTTTCACCTGGAGCAGGACCAGCCTCCTCTACCTGGGGGTCCATCTCTGCCCCGCTGAGGAATCCTGGCCGGCAAACTGGCAGGAACTGGAGACGAAAGTCACCGCTCGCCTGCGGCGCTGGACAGGACTGCTCCGAGTGCTATCTTACCGAGGTCGAGTTCTGGTCATAAACCAGCTGATCGCCGCCATGTTGTGGTATCGGCTGGTCACTTTGACCCCTCCCCCGGACTTTGTCACAAGAATCCAGAGATTGTTAGTCGACTTCTTCTGGGACAAAAGATTGCACTGGGTCGCTGCCGAGGTTCTGAGTCTCCCGCTTAGGGAGGGTGGTCAGGCGCTAGTGTGCCTACGCACACAGGTGGCGACTTTCCGCCTTCAGACCCTGCAGCGATACCTCTACGTCAAGCCTCCTCCTAGATGGTGTGCCCTGATGACGTATTTCTTCCGTCAGGTGCACGGCCTGAATTATGACGTGCAGCTCCTGTTTATAGAACAGCTGGGCCTCGGTGGCTCCTTGCAGGCGTTGCCCGTCTTTTACCAGGACCTGATCAAAGTCTGGAAAGTGGTCGCCTCGCGACGCAGCTCTCCCCCGTCAGGAGTAGCGGCTATCGTCAGAGAGCCGCTGCTCAGGAATCCGGCCCTCCGTCCTTTTCAGTGGTTGGCGGAGAGGAGGGCTGTGGCCGCAGGGGTGACCAGAATCGGGGACGTGCTGGGTGGCGGAGGACTGGGCTGGATGCTCCCGCAGGAGTTGGCGCGACGCGCGTCTGTGAGTGTCCAGGTCGCAGCCGATGCCATCCAAGACCTGAGAACGGTCGTGCTCGGACCCGACGTTATTTTGGGTCTTGAGGCGGCCCAGGTGCGCGGTGGTCTTCCGTCTGAGCGTTCCCCTGTTCGGACGGAATTCCACATTGGCCCCAAGCCCCGAACCCTCCCTCGGGTGCTGGTGCCCCGCAATATGAGCCGCCTCGGGGACATGCCCTCTGTGCCTTTTGGCACGGCAAAGAGGAGCTTTTTGTATGGACTGCTGCTGCACACCTTCCATTTTCTCGCCCTTGTCCGTCGACCGGACACGCCCTGGCGTGCCTTGTTGCCGTCCGGCGGCGGAGGCCCTCGATGGGAGGCCCTCTACGGAGGTGTCCTCCCCCTTTCTATCGGAGACCTGGGTTGGAGGGTGTTGCATGCAGCAGTCCCTTATAATAAGAGGATGCATTGGTTCGCGGACTCTCAGGACACGTGCCCTTTTTGCGGTCTTGTGGAGTCCGTGGACCATGTATACATAGGGTGTTGTAGGCTGCACTCCCTTTTTAGTTATTTGAAAAACCTTTTATTGATGTTTTGTTTGCACTTCAGCCCCACGCTCCTGATCTATGGGCACCCGGTGCGGAAGGGGGTCGGGAAGGAGGAGGACCTCCTCGTGAACCTGCTCCTGGGCCTGGTCAAGTTGGCCATTAACAGGTCCAGGCAGCGGGCGATCGACGGGGGAGTCCCGCCCGATTGTTTGTCCCTCTTCCGCGGCTACGTTCGCTGCCGGATGTCCCTGGAGAAGGAGCACGCGGTGTCTGCTGGCACTCTCGAGGCCTTCCGTGCTTGGTGGGCACCGCGGGGACTGGGGTGTTTTGTTGACCCCTTTAATCACATTTTGATTTAAAGTTTGTAAGTTTCCTTTAAAACTTTGTTCTTGGTTTTACAGCTGACCTGAATTAGGGGCTGTGCCTGATTTTTCCCAATTTTGTTGATTTGGTTTTCATTTAAAAGATTATCAAGAGTTCAAATCTCACAATGGCAAACTATGAAACAATGTAACTTCATCTGAAACAGATGGAAACAGGTTTACTCAAAAGAGTATCAAGAGTTCATTTTCTTAACGATCTCGTGGAGGCAATTGTGGATTCAGTTGGTTTCCTGATACTGAGGAGAGAAGGTGTGTGGTGTTGGTGTTGCTGCTCCTCAGTGTTTCAACTGTTTCTGCTGCTGCCTTTGGGGTTGTTGCTTCTGCTGTGCACTGCTGCTGCTTCTGCTGCTGCTCCTCCAGTGCTGCTAAAGGAGAGAGAGGGAGAGAAGAGAACAGTTGCTACTGTTGCTACAGGACAGGAAGGCCAGGAGGCCAGGACTGAGTTGAAAAACAACATCCTAGGTGGGTGTCTGAACTGTGTATTTTTGCTTAAGGTGGGGGCAATTAAGGACTGTGTTTTTGTAGGGGGAGGCAAGAAGACTGCCAGAGGAGTTGGGGAAGGAAGAGAGGGAGGGTGTGTGTGTGTGCTGAAACCATCTTTCTGCCACCCCTCCCCCCAACCCAGCCCTTTTCCCAGTAAGGCCAGCAATAGCTGGTGAAGACATCGCCTCCCCCTGCCTGAAGAACATCAGGCCCCCACCCACCGTCCATCCACCATCGAGGACACCCACCTGGACATTTACCTCTTTCCCTCCTGTGCCTCCCTGTCTTTTACTCCTCTCCCTCCTCTCCTCTCCTGCCTAAAAGAGGGGAGGTTGTTTCTACCTCTCTCCCCCACCCCCTTTCCTCCCTGTATTTCTTAAAAAAAAAATAAAAAGAAAAAAACAAAATGGCCAATCCTTCCCGGGGTGGGCGTGGCTCTGGCCCTAAGGCCAATTCACCATCACCTGTGGCCGGGCCCTCGAGGGCTAATGTGGAGGCGGTTTTGTCACCGGTGGCAGGGCCTCAAAAAAAGAAAACTTATGCGGGGGTGGTTGCTTCTGCGGCTCCAGCTGCTCCCGCTGCCCTGTCACCTTTCCGCCTCCTGACCAGGGCCCTTGGGGTAAAGAGCTATGCTCACCCTGAAATGACAATAGAGGCCTGCGTAAAGGCTATGGCTGGGGTCGTCGGCCCCTCAGCCATTGTCGCGGCCTCTAAAATGTATGGGAAGGCCATATTCTTCTTGAGGTCCGTGCGGGCGGTGCACCTCGCCCTGCAAAAAGGACTCACTGTGGGCGGGACTTTTCTGGCGGTGGACCCCCTTGAGGCCACCGCCCAGAGAATTATTATTTCGAACGTCCCGCCTATTCTATCCAGTGAGCTCCTCCTCCCCCACCTTAATAAATTGGGGGAGGTCAGGTCGGGGGTTGTACCAATCCCGCTCGGCCTCACAGACTCGGCCCTCCGCCATGTGTACTCCTTCCGGCGCCAGGTATTTGTCCGCTTGGCCCGGGAGGAGTGCCTGGAGGGGGCCTTCGTTATCAATTTTGAGGGGACCGCCTATCGGGTCTTCTGGACCGTGGAGGGCGTGCGGTGCCATGCTTGTAAGGAGGCGGGGCACGTGAGGAAGAACTGCCCCGCCTCCAAGGCCACGAGCCCCACCCAAGCGGCCACGGCTGGCACCGCCCCTCCTCCGCCCGCCACCACTCCATCTCCCTCCCCGCAAGGGGAAGCGACGCCGGCGGCCACTGCCATCTCGGCTGCCAGTGAGGCGGGGGGAGAGCCCCCGCGCCGTAAGAAGGCGCAGAGGAAGACCCGCAACCTGGAGGCGGCCCCTGAAACGCCCCAAAACCCCCAAACACCTGCAAGCACCGGCTCGGGGGAAAAGACATCATCCGGCCCCGGCGTCGTGTCCGCGTGTGCTCCCGGGCCCCTGGGTGCTAAGGCGCCGAGTGCTGGGCCCGGCGTCATTTCTGCGCGTGCTCCCGGGGCCGGCGGGGAAGGGACGCGAAACCCCGAGCCGGGGTATCTAACACCCAAAACCCAGAGGGTGGAGTGTCCGGGAGGGCTGGACAAGGAGGAGGGGGCCTCGGAAATGGAGGTCTCCCTAGCCCCCAGCCTGACCCGGAAGAGACGTCACGCTTCGGAGGAGGAGGTGGGTGATGCCCAAACTGAAGAAGTTGGGTGTGTCCCTTCCCCCGATGAAGAGGTGGTGGCGTCTCCGCCAAGTAAAATCTCACCCTGTCCTCTGGGGGAACTCAAAACCCCTGCACCGACTCCCACCACTGTTACCCCTGTCAACCTGCTGCAGTCCCCTGAACAGGGCCCCTCGGGGGTCACTGAAGGCACCTCCCTTGAGGTGGTGCCCGACTCAGAGACCCTCGATACCCCCGAGGTACTTTCTGGCTCGTCGGGGGACTGTAACCTTCAAAATTTAAAAAATGTTAACGGGTCATTGGGTGGCGGCGAAAAGGAAGGCCTTCCCGCTCCCTCCCAAACCTTAGCACCGGGCGTCCTAGTTTTGGGTCAGGAGCTTGTCCTGAGCTCCCCGGACGACCCGGTGCCAGGAGGAGAGCGGGCATCAGAACTGCCGCTGCCCTCTGACCCAAAACGTTTAGAGGAGACCAGAGAGGACCCCTCTGGCCTTGATCCTGGGGGTGGGATCGAGGTACAGGTGGGGCCAGCTGGCAGCTCCGAATCAGCCCCCGTACTCAATGCGGGGGAGGGGTCGGAAGCTGGAGGCGACGACATGGAGGAGGACGGGGTGTCCGTGGTGAGCGCTGGAGATTACGCTGAGTCGCTCTCAAGCGAGGCAGTGGATCCCCTGGTGCCCTCCACTGACTCCCCCCTCATCCGGCCAAGGGAACTCCGGGACGTTTTGGCGAGTCATCGCGGTCGCCGAGACAGGGTTCAGTTGGCCTTGGACCGGTGGCATTCTTTTCCGCTGGTGTTCTAGTCCACTCGCGAGGCTCTCAAGTCTCCTGAGTTGGATAGGAACGCGCGGCGGAGGGTCCAAACGTTTCTCGCTGGGCTCCTGAAGGCGAGGAAGGACTAAAAAGTCCTCTTCTTCTTTTTAATGACTTAAGGTGAAGGTTTGATGTACCTTTGACAATGAAGACGACTATAGCCAGCCTCAACATCCGCGGCAGCAGGGCCGCACAGCGCAGGTTCCAGAACTTCTCGGTCCTCATGGACGGGAAGTATGCGTTGTGCTTCCTACAAGAAACCCATACCGTTCCGGGAGACGAAACCACGTGGCTCCTGGAGTGGCGAGGGGGGGTCTACATGAGTCACCTAGCCTCCAATTCTGGCGGGGTGGCTATCTTGTTGGCCCCGCATTTTCAGCCGGAGATCTTGGGGGTCAAGGAGCCGGTGCCAGGCCGGTTGCTGCACCTGACTGTGCGTCTGGGGGGGGCGGTGCTTCACTTTGTGAATGTGTGCGCTCCCCTGGGCACGCAGCAGCAAGCGAGCTTCTTTGAAGAAGTGTCCACTCATCTCGGCTCCATCGACGCTGGCGAGTGCATCGTCCTCGGGGGGGATTTCAATTGCACCCTCGGGGTCCGGGACCGTCACGGTACCCCGCACTGCACGCGAGGTGTGAGTAAGTTGCGGGACCTGGTCAGGTCCTTCGACTTAGTGGACGTCTGGCGAAATCTCCATCCTGACTCCAGCGTGTTCACCTTTGTGTCACCTGGAGTCGGAGCGTCCAGACTCGACCGCCTTTACGTTTCGAAGGCGTACGTGTCCTGCGTTCCGGCTGCTTCTATACAGCAGGTTCCGTGCACGGACCACCGTCTGGTGTGGGCGGAGCTCACTTCGTTCTGCGCTCGGACGGGGTCCGCGTACTGGCATTTTAATAACCTGTTGTTGGAAGACCAGCGGTTCCTGGACTCGTTCCGTCGCTTCTGGGCCGGCTGGAGAAGGAAGCGGGGAGGCTTCCCCTCCTTGAGGCTATGGTGGGACGTGGGCAAGACTCACGTCCGAGTTTTCTGTCAAGAGTACACGAAGGGGTCGACAAAGAGACGCAAATCCAGGGTCGAGGAGTTGGAGAAGGAGGTGCTCGACCTGGAGGCACGTCTCCGTCAGCCCGACGCGGACCCGGCCCTGCGGTCGGTGTACGATGAGAAGAAGGGCGCGCTGCGGGACCTGCAACTGGTCGGGTCTCGGGGCGCGTTCATGTGGTCGCGGATCTGTTTCCTTAAGGAGATGGACCGTGGCTCTCCCTTCTTCTACTCACTGGAAAAAAGGCACGGGGTCCGTAAGCAGCTCTTTACGCTGCTGGCCGACGACGGATCCCTTGTCTCGGATCCGGAGGGCATTAGGGCCATTGCCCGAGATTACTACACTGCCCTTTTCTCTCCGGATCCGTCCAGTGAGGAAGCTTGCAGAGTTTTGTGGGAGGACCTGCCGCAGGTCGGCCCGGAGTGCGCCGGAAAGCTCGACTCCCCTATAAGTCTGGGGGAGCTGACCGGCGCACTCGACGGTCTTTCTAGGGGCAAAACCCCGGGACTAGACGGGCTGACCGTGGAGTTCTTCAGGGCGTTCTGGGACGTCTTGGGGAGCGACTTCGCGGGGGTCCTGGGGGAGGGCATTGCTACCGGGGAGATGCCCCTTTCGTGGCGCAGGGCCGTGATTGCCCTGCTGCCGAAGAAGGGGGATCTCCGCCTTCTTAAAAACTGGCGCCCGGTCTCCCTCCTCAGCACGGACTACAAAATCTTCGCCCGAGCCATGTCTTCTCGGCTCGGCACCGTGCTGGACCACATGATCCACCCTGACCAGTCCTACACCGTCCCGGACCGAACCATTTATGATAACATCCATCTGGTCCGGGACATCATCCACCATTCCCAGAGGGCTGGTCTGTCGAGCGCCTTCCTGTCTCTCGATCAGGAGAAGGCGTTCGACAGGGTGGATCACGAATACTTACTCGGAACTCTGCGAGCTTTCGGGTTCGGGACGCATTTTGTCGCCCGGATCCGACTTCTGTACACCGCCGCGGAGTGTCTAGTGAAGGTTAACGGGTCCCTGACGGCGCCCCTTCGCTTTGGGAGAGGGGTACGTCAGGGCTGCCCCCTGTCTGGCCAGTTGTATTCTATTTGCGTGGAGCCTTTCCTGCGCCTCTTGCGGAGGAGGTTGTCGGGATTGGTTCTGCGCGGGCCGGGCATCGGGGTGGTCCTTTCGGCTTACGCCGATGACGTGCTCCTTATGTTTAGTGACCCGGCTGACCTGCGGAGGATGCGCGAGTGCCAGGAGGTCTACTCTGCCGCTTCTTCTGCCAGGATCAACTGGGGTAAATGTTCTGGACTCCTGGTTGGCCAGTGGCAGATGGATCCCCTACCCGAGGAGCTCAGGCCTTTCACCTGGAGCAGGACCAGCCTCCTCTACCTGGGGGTCCATCTCTGCCCCGCTGAGGAATCCTGGCCGGCAAACTGGCAGGAACTGGAGACGAAAGTCACCGCTCGCCTGCGGCGCTGGACAGGACTGCTCCGAGTGCTATCTTACCGAGGTCGAGTTCTGGTCATAAACCAGCTGATCGCCGCCATGTTGTGGTATCGGCTGGTCACTTTGACCCCTCCCCCGGACTTTGTCACAAGAATCCAGAGATTGTTAGTCGACTTCTTCTGGGACAAAAGATTGCACTGGGTCGCTGCCGAGGTTCTGAGTCTCCCGCTTAGGGAGGGTGGTCAGGCGCTAGTGTGCCTACGCACACAGGTGGCGACTTTCCGCCTTCAGACCCTGCAGCGATACCTCTACGTCGAGCCTCCTCCTAGATGGTGTGCCCTGATGACGTATTTCTTCCGTCAGGTGCACGGCCTGAATTATGACGTGCAGCTCCTGTTTATAGAACAGCTGGGCCTCGGTGGCTCCTTGCAGGCGTTGCCCGTCTTTTACCAGGACCTGATCAAAGTCTGGAAAGTGGTTGCCTCGCGACGCAGCTCTCCCCCGTCAGGAGTAGCGGCTATCATCAGAGAGCCACTGCTCAGGAATCCGCCCCTCCGTCCTTTTCAGTGGTTGGCGGAGAGGAGGGCTGTGGCCGCAGGGGTGACCAGGATCGGGGACGTGCTGGGTGGCGGAGGACTGGGCTGGATGCTCCCGCAGGAGTTGGCGCGATGCGCGTCTGTTAGTGTCCAGGTCGCGGCCGATGCCATCCAAGACCTGAGAACGGTCGTGCTCAGACCCGACGTTATTTTGGGTCTTGAGGTGGCCCAGGTGCGCGGTGGTCTTCCGTCTGAGCGTTCCTCTGTTCGGACGGAATTCCACATTGGCCCCAAGCCCCGAACCCTCCCTCGGGTGCTGGTGCCCTGCAATATGAGCCACCTCGGGGACATGCCCTCTGTGCCTTTTGGCACGGCAAAGAGGGGCTTTTTGTATGGACTGCTGCTGCACACCTTCCATTTTCTCGCCCTTGTCCGTCGACCGGACACGCCCTGGCGTGCCTTGTTGCCGTCCGGCGGCGGAGGCCCTCGATGGGAGGCCCTCTACAGAGGTGTCCTCCCCCTTTCTATCGGGGACCTGGGTTGGAGGGTGTTGCATGCAGCAGTCCCTTATAATAAGAGGATGCATAGGTTCACGGACTCTCAGGACACATGCCCTTTTTGCGGTCTTGTGGAGTCCGTGGACCATGTATACATAGGGTGTTGTAGGCTGCACTCCCTTTTTAGTTATTTGAAAAACCTTTTATTGATGTTTTGTTTGCACTTCAGCCCCACGCTCCTGATCTATGGGCACCCGGTGAGGAAGGGGGTCGGGAAGGAGGAGGACCTCCTCGTGAACCTGCTCCTGGGCCTGGCCAAGTTGGCCATTAACAGGTCCAGGCAGCGGGCGATCGACGGGGGAGTCCCGCCCGATTGTTTGTCCCTCTTCCGCGGCTACGTTCGCTGCCGGATGTCCCTGGAGAAGGAGCACGCGGTGTCTGCTGGCACTCTCGAGGCCTTCCGTGCTCGGTGGGCACCGCGGGGACTGGGGTGTTTTGTTGACCCCTTTAATCACATTTTGATTTAAAGTTTGTAAGTTTCCTTTAAACTTTGTTCTTGGTTTTACAGCTGACCTGAATTAGGGGCTGTGCCTGATTTATCCCAATTTTGTTGATTTGGTTTTCATTTAAAAGATTATCAAGAGTTCAAATCTCACAATGGCAAACTATGAAACAATGTAACTTCATCTGAAACAGATGGAAACGTGTTTGTACTCGAAAGAGTTACATATTACCCGATGTTATTTTGGGTCTTGAGGTGGCCCAGGTGTGCGGTGGTCTTCCGTCTGAACGTTCCCCTGTTCGGACAGAATTCCACATTGGCCCCAAGCCCCGAACCCTCCCTCGGGTGCTGGTGCCCCGTAATATGAGCCGCCTCGGGGACATGCCCTCTGTGCCTTTTGGCACGGCAAAGAGGGGCTTTTTGTACGGACTGCTGCTGCACACCTTCCATTTTCTCGCCCTTGTCCGTCGCCCGGACACGCCTTGGCGTGCCCTGTTGCCGTCCGGCGGCGGAGGCCCCCGATGGGAGGCCCTCTACAGAGGTGTCCTCCCCCTTTCTATCGGGGACCTGGGTTGGAGGGTGTTGCATGCAGCAGTCCCCTATAATAAGAGGATGCATAGGTTCATGGACTCTCAGGACACGTGCCCTTTTTGCGGTCTTGTGGAGTCCATGGACCATGTATACATAGGGTGTTGTAGGCTGCACTCCCTTTTTAGTTCCTTGAAAAACCTTTTATTGATGTTTTGTTTGCACTTCAGCCCCACGCTCCTGATCTATGGGCACCCGGTGCAGAAGGGGGTCGGGAAGGAGGAGGACCTCCTCGTGAACCTGCTCCTGGGCCTGGCCAAGTTGGCCATTAACAGGTCCAGGCAGCGGGCAATCGACGGGGGAGTCCCGCCCGATTGTTTGTCCCTCTTCCGCGGCTACATTCGCTGCTGGATGTCCCTGGAGAGGGAGCACGCAGTGTCTGCTGACACTCTCGAGGCCTTCCGTGCTCGGTGGGCACCGCGGGGACTGGGGTGTTTTGTTGACCCCTTTAATCACATTTTGATTTAAAGTTTGTAAGGTTCCTTTAAACTTTGTCCTTGGTTTTACAGCTGACCTGAATTAGGCGCTGTGCCTGATTTATCCCAATTTTGTTGATTTGGTTTTCATTTAAAAGATTATCAAGAGTTCAAATCTCACAATGGCAAACTATGAAACAAAGAAACTTCATCTGAAACAGATGGAAACGTGTTTGTATTCGAAAGAGTTACAAGTAGTTCAAGATTTGAGTCATGTGAGCTCCCAGGGTACCTGGTACAAACATGCACGACCTGCTTTCAGAGATCACAGTCTTGTTGGATGTTTAGACAATGAAATTCTTTTCTATTAATGGATCTTTCTAGCTGCCAAGGAATTCTCAAGGCCACATGTTTGCAGTCAATGGTGCCCTACACTTGCGGAAAGCCTGAGTTTGCGGCAAATTCCAGCTCTGGCAGCCTGGCTTAGTTCATCCATGTGAACTGAACGCAATGGTGAGCTTTATTGAGAAAGGGCCTTGGTCATAACTCTTATGCATCTATGAGTCATCGATTGTGAGATCCCGCAGAGGTCCCCTGTGGAATCCTGGAAGGATCCGCTGGCAAAAAAGTTGAGTGCCTTATGAGTGACCAGCATTTGATGGCCTCCCAGTCCATGTGGCATGAGATCCTCAAGGAGAATGGGGCCAACAGGATCCACCACTTCCCTGGACATGAAGTGTTAATGGTGGTAGATGAAGAGAAAAAGAGACAGAAATGCAAGATTCTGAAATTGATTTTCCTCTAATTAAATTGGATAATGAGAGGGTATTTGAAAATTTAAATGTAATATTGAGTTACCTTCCTGCCAAGTGTCAAAGTGATTTGGAAAAGCTATTGCAGTCACACAAAGCTAATTGGGGGATTAAGTTGGGAAGAACAGATTTAGCTATACATGATGTGTCTGTAGAAGTTTCATCTTCATTAAGATCTTCAACATCCTTACAGATTAAATCTCACAAAGTTATCACAAGTACAGAAAGAAATTGACGTCATACTTCAAAATGATATCAGAGTCTCCTTGCATTAACTGGACTTCACCTATTGCACTGGTACTGAAACCGTATGGAACACAAAGACTGTGTGTGGACCATCGATAGGTGAATACAGTGACAAAAGCAGATTCATATCCTATACCATGGTTGGAAGCTTGCATTGAGAAAGTGGGCTAATCAAAATTTATCACAAAGATTGAATTGCTAAAAGGATATTAGCAAGTACCATTATCGGAGAAAGCAAAGGAGATATTGGCTTTTGTGACACTAAATGAACTATATTAGTTTAGAGTCATGCCATTTGATATGAAGAATGCACCAGTGATATTTCAAAAACTGACAAAGTAATTGCAGGTAAAAGCAATTGTGCTGTTTGTATCGATGACTTGATAGTTTTCAATCAGATGTGGAAAGGGCAATTACAAACATCTGGAAGAATTGTTTTTTCAATTACAAGAAGCTAATTTGGTAATGAACTTGGCTAAAAGTGAATTTGCAAAAGCACAAGTTAGGCCATACCATTGGACATAGTAAGGTGGCTCCGAGTGATGTGAAAGTCAAAGCTATTGTGCATTTCCCTGTGCCTACAGCAAAAAAGAAGTTTGGGGGTTTCTGGGCATGAGTGAGTTTTACTGGAAATTTGTATCAAATTTTAGCCAAGTGGTTGCTCCACTGACTGAGCTATTAAAAAAGAACAATAAGTTTCAATGGACACTGGAATGTCAGAAGTCATTTGGCAGTTTGAAAACTGTATTAACTACTACACCAGTTGACAGTACCCAATTACGCCAAGCAATTTAAGTTGGCTGTTAATGAAAGCGATATAGGCATTGGGGCTGTACTGTTACAAGAAAATGACATTGGAATTGAAAAACTGAGGGTATTTTTCACAAAAGTTCACTGTACAACAGAGAAGATATTCAACTATCAAAAAGGAAACTTTGGGTTTGGTGTTAGTATTGCAGCATTCTGAAATTCATGTTCCAAACAATTCATCAGGAACAATTGTTTATACAGATCACAATCCTTTAAAATTTCTGAACAAATTTCAAGGCAGAAATGTAAGGCTATTCAGATGGAGTTTATTACTGCAACCATTTAACCTACAGATTATACATGTGGCTGGTAGAGAAAATATGATTGCAAATGCGTTATCAAGAGTTTGAAATTTAAAGGAAAGATTGGACATTTAAAACATGGACACTGAACTGGAATGATTTCTGCTGATACCAAGGATTTGTGTGTATATTATGTTACTGTGTGCATCTGGTAATGTAATAGTGTAAGTATATAGGTTAGTATAAGAGATGGTATAAGGTGGGTTAATAAAAATGAAGCCATCTTTTTCAATTATGATTCATTTTTCAATAAGGTGGGGAATGTCAGGAAGGTATAACAATGTTCCATAATGTTATTGGAATTTATTTGTAAAATAGTGGTATCTGTGTCTATATGTGTCTGTATGTGTGTGAGGCTTAATTGAATTAGAGGCAGCTGGTCTGGGTGCTTTGATATATGAAGAGAAGCTAGGTTTGAAATGTTAATTAGGTAAACATGGGAGAGTTTTAGAATGTAAAGGGGGCAATTTGCATTTTTTAATAAACAAGAGTGGCTTGCTTTCAAGAGTGGGTCTAATGTTACCTAGCAAGCAGAAGTAGTAAGAAACAGTGTGTTTATTTTTCCCAAAGGAAAATTGGTACTATGATGGATTTTTATTAGTAGAGAGGTAAAATTCAAAGACCTGGTGAAACAATGGAAATTTTCATTCAAACAGGAAAATATGCATAAAGGAGAGAAGACTGTGTGTAAGGGAAGGCATTCCAAGATCTAACAAGCCTGTATGTACCAAACTGCTGCCTCCAGGGACTGAAGTTAAGTGAACTCACTTTGAATTCGACTGTTCAGGGTATCATTTATTTTGCCTGGGTCTTATAAAATCTGTGTCTTACTGTTGCCTTAATGAAAGCATAACTGGGAATCAAATTAACTATGGGATTTAGAAGTTATTGTAGCAGTAATTTTTAGACATATGTACATATTTACAATGTTTTCTTTTATTAATAAATGTTTAATTTAGTTTTATAAAAACCCTCTTAAGACTCGGTAATCTTATCATTACTGAATTTAAAGCCCAGATCTCAAAACATACAAATTGCAAAAATTAGTTTTGACATTTGTTTCAAGTTTCCCCCTGGGATTTGAACAGCTCAGCATTTACCATTTGCCATGTCATAACTGCCCAATGGTATCATTACTGTCAGGAGGCCTGAGTATTAAACAAGAAATTATTGGATCTTGTAATAAAGGAAATATAATAATTGTGAGGGACTTTAATCTTCATATAGATTAGAACAATCAAATTGGCAAGAATAGTCCAGAAGATGAGCTTATAGAATGTTTTCATGACAGTTTTTAGAGCAGCACATTGTGGAAACAACTTGGGATAAAACTGACCTTCTATTTTAGAGGGAATTTGGAGCGGCCAGACATGCTCTGAATCACCTGAGTGAATGGTCCAGGGGTGTCTGGCTGACGGTCCTCCTCCCTATGAGTGCCTGAGGATGACTCTTTGAGAAGAGGCGCCTGAAGTTTTTTTTAAAATTCATTCAAGGGATGTGGGCGTCACTGGTTAGGCCAGCATTCATTACCTATCCCTAATTGCCCTTGAGAAGGTGGCGGTGAACTGCCTTCTTTGAGTCACTGCAGTGAGGTCAAGGTGCCCCATCCCCTCTGGCCTAGCAATTGATGGATCCTACCTATGCTTAGAGTGCATGTCCTGGTGCATATCAGTTGCAGAGTCCTGGGCTAACGTCTCCATGGTGGCCGCCAGCCTACCGGTGTTAACCTCAGTGCGCTGGCACATCAATGCAATGGCATCAGAACTGAACATGGATGGACTCCTCCAATCTGATGATGGTATCTGACAACCCTGATGGAAGGAGAGATGCCTGAGCTCAGGCCCCTCATTCAACATGAAGAACGGGTCGCAGTACTGGCCAACGAGGACCGGGACTGTGCCTACACCAAGGGTGAGATCAGTGTCTCCCAAGCCAGTGAAGACACATTTCCAGCTCTTTGGGCACCAGCCAAATTGTGAATGCTTTGTTATATTGGTGACTATGCAGCCAATCGCTCATTATGTCTTAACATGGAATTCAATGGTATTATGATCACTATTTCCCAGTGGATCTTTTACTGTGACATTGCTAATTAACCCTACTTCATTAAACAATACTAGACCTAAGATAGCTTTATCCCTAATATAAAACAAAATTTCTGGAAAAACTCAAGTCTGGCAGCATCTGTGGAGAAACAGAGTTAATGTTTTGAGTCCGTATGACTCTTCAGAGCTGAAGACAGGTAGAAATATGATGAATTTTATACTATTGAAGATGGGGTGGAGCAAAATTGTGACCCCATCAGCTCCAGCTCCACAGGCCAAGGAGGGTGCACTGTCCCACAGCAGGAGACCCAAAGAAGGCTGGGGCCCTCTTCTCTCATCCTCTAGAGGACATCCACTAAGGTTATCATAGATAACAGGGCCTAACAGTCAGTAGGCTGCCTCCACCTCTGCTGCGGATGTAAGGTTAGCGCCAAGACGTAATATTAGGATAGGAAAAATTAATACTAAGAGCACAAAGGTGTTCACAATCTTTATCTAAATAGCACAAATGTAGATACAATTTCTATCAGTCTATTTCTCATCTAGTGTTTAGCTCTATCTGATGATATGCTCTATGGTCAGTCAAATGTCAGATCCCCCTCCCCCTTCCAGATGCCCCATCATCTGCCTCAGGTCTATGGTATCTCAAGCCATCTCATTACAGCACTTGACCATTATCTGCACGGTTTCGACATGAGTGAACATGTGCTTCTAAGAACTTGGTGGTTGGGCAAGGCAACTCTGAGTCCTGCTTCAGAGGTTCATATATATTGTTGCATCATGAGTTTAGAACCTGGAGCAGGTTCACAAGGAGGTCCTCCTCCTTCCTGGCCCCGCCCTCCGTACTGGGTGCCCGTAGATCAGGAGCGTGGGACTGAAGTGCAAACAAAACATCAATAAAAGTTTCTTTAACTGAAAAAGCAGTGCAGCCTACAACAATTAATATAGACATGGTCCACGGACTCCACAAGGCCGCAAAAAGGGCAGGTATCTTGGGAGTCCGTGTACCTACACATTCTACGATTATAGGGGACTGCTGCATGCAACACCCTCCACCCCAGGTCCCTGATGGAAAGCGGGAGGACACCTCCATAGAGGGCCCCCCAATGGGGACATCTGCTGCCGGACATGTCCGGGCGGCGGGGGAGGGCAAGGAAGTGAAGGGTGTGCAGCAGCAGTTCATACAGGAAACCCCTCCATGCCGTGCTAAAGGCCATGGGGGGCATTTCCCCGAGGCGGCTTATACTGTGGGGCACCGGCTCTTGATGGAGGGTTCAGGGCTTGGGGCCAATCTGGAATTCCATCCGCAGAGGGGAACGTTCAGACGGAAGACCACCGCGCACCTGGGCCACCTCGAGACCTAGTAAAACTTCGGGGCTGAGCACAACCGTTCTAACGTCTTGAATGGCATTGGCTGCAATCTGGACACCCACAGATGTGCCAATTCCTGTGGAAGAATCCAGCCAACTCCTCCACCCCCCAACATGTCCCTGATCCTGGTCACCCTGGAAAAATCTCCGGACCCAAAACAGTGACGCCCAGCGCTAAAGGTTGGAGGGAGCAGGAAGGCCTTCTTCGCCACCGCCACTACCACCCAATGACCCAGTTATTGGGTTTAAAAATGGGCTGCTAAAGTCTCCTGACGGGCAAGATGACATCTCGGGGGTATAAGGTGGGTCTGGGTGGGGCACATCCTCATGGGTGGTACCCTCAGCGACCCTCGAGGGGCCCTGCTCAGGGGACTGCAGCAAGGTGATGGGGGGAATAGGGGTGAAAGGGGCAAAGGGGGTTTGGGCTCCCCCAGAAGGCAGAGCAAGGAATTGCAGGGTGGAGACACCAGCACCTCTTCACCGGGGGAGGGGACACATCCAACCACTTCAGCCGGGATGTCCCCCTCCTCCTCCACCGAGGGGTGATGTCTCTTCCGTGGCAGGCTGGGGGCAGGGGAGACCTCCATTTGCGAGGCCCCCTCCACCTCATCCAGCCCTTCCGGATGCTCCGCCTTCTGGGGTTTGGGCTGATCCACCCTTTTTAACAGCTGCACCAGTTCAGGGTTGCGAGTCTCACCCCTGCTGGCCCCGGGAACCCACACGGGGAGGACACCAGACCCAGCACGTGGCGCTGAGGTACACACGGGCCCGGGAGCTCGCGCGGAGACGACACTGGGGCCGGATGTTGTTATTGTCCCCGAGCTGATGGTCCTGGATAGATTGGGGGATCTGGGCAGTGGGGGGCTGCCCCTGGGCTGCGGGTCTTTGTCCGCGCTTTCTTAAAGCGCGGGGCCTCTCCTGCCTCACCAGAGCCGACATAGCAGTGGCTGCCAGCGATGCCTCCCCTTGTGAGGAGGGAGATGGAGTGCTGGTGGGAGGGAGGACCAGTGGTGCCAGCCACGGCCAACTGGATAGTATTGTGGCCTTGGAGGTGGGGGCAGTTCTTCCGTACATGCCCCACCTCCTTACAGGTCTGGCACCGCACACCATCCGCAGTCCAAAAGACCCGGTAGGCGGCCCCCTCGAAATCAGTTGAAAAGGCTGGGCGGAGGTCTTTTTGGGGGGCCCCGCCACCGGTGACAGTAAAGCAGCCACAGGGGCAGAGCTACACCCACCCCGAGAAAGATTGGTCTTAATATTAATATGTGAGATTTAATCTCCTCCCTGAGGGAGAAGGGGAGAAAGGTGGATTAATCTCCCCCTCTGAGATGATAATAGAGGACAGGAGAGAATGGAGAGGGATAGAGGACAGGGAGACAGGAGGGAAAGGGGAAAGTGTGGGTGGGTGTCTTGATGGGAGATGGACGGTGGGTGGGGGCCTAGACGATCTTCCGGTAGGGGGAGGGCGATGTCTTCACCAGGCAGCCACACAGGAGTGAGGCCTGTTCCTCTTCACCAGGTAGCACCAGCTGTCTGGACTTACGGCTAGCGAGAATCACTGATGGAAAATGGGGGGAGTGGTGGTGGCAAGATTTTACACAGACATACACACACCCTTTTCTTTCCCTAAGTCTCTCGTGAAGGCTTCTGCCCTCCCCCTACAAAACACAGTTCTTGTTCAGCCCCCACCTGAACAAGTCCAGACACCCACCTAGGATGTTTCAAAACTCAGTCCTGGCCTCCTGGCCTCCCTGTCTTGTAGCAGCAGCAACAACAGCAGCAGCTCTTCCTCGCTCTCCTTCTCTCTACAGGCCTCACAGAAGGCCTTCCAGGCTCCAATTCCCCCAGCAATGGAGGATGATGAAGACTGATGAAAAAAACAGAAGGCTTCTTGAGGCAGGCAGAAGAGTAGGAATAATCCAATAGCAGCAGGAGTACACAGCAGCAGCATCCAGCTCTCCTTCCTCTCAGGCTGCAACTATAGCAGCAACAAGCAGCTAACAAGCTACAGCTGAGAGCAATGGAGGAGAATAAACTCTTTTAGAGTCAACCAAATAAACTAAAATCAACAAAATGAGGGATAAAGTAGGTTAGCTGTAAAACCAAAGACAAAGTTTAAAGGAAACTTGCAAACATCAAACCAAAATATGATTAAGGGGGTCGATAAAGCACCCCAGTCTCCCTGGAGCTCACCGGGCACGGAAGGCCTCGACGGTGCCGGCAGACACCACGTGAATGGAAAAAAATGAGTTTCACAGCCTGTGCATAGGTGTTAATCACTTGTACTTAATGTTGACCATTCTAAATACGCTCCCAAGAATGCCTCCTTGTCTATGGCTCCTTGTTACAACGAGCTGTGTTCATTGTGAATCAGATGTGAAACCTTTCTTCCCACACAAATTGAAGGTTGTTATCACAGTCCAGGGCGTCTCCCCTGTGCAGAGTGTAACCTTTTGAGCACAGCGATTGCCTGGCTTCAAAGTCACTCTCCAGACTAGTGATGTGTGCACCTCCATGTGGCTCGTGTTTGCTGCAAGAATCACGTATCTGAGTGTCACTGGGTTCCCTATGTTCTTTGTGTGCTCTCAGCATCTTTGAGGCAGGTCTGTCCCTCCATCTCGATGCCATTCCTGACAGGTGAAGGTGTGGTGCTGAAGAGAAGGTGATGAAGCCTGCTAAATGATCAAGTTTTCTTAAAGTCCACGTGGCTGCTGTTTCTCAGCAGCATCTCCATGATATGAGCCTCTTTACAGGGCATATGTGCACTGCCCTCAGCCAGAAAAGGTGTCAGATGTTCCTAGGTGCAAGTGAAGATCTCAGGACTGTCCTCACTGCATTGCCTCCTGGAATCTTGCGGCAAGGAGCGCCTCACGAGTACGGCTGCCTCGTCTGGCCAGTGCAGTAGCCTCATCACCTGCATCCTCGCCCTCCAGGGCCTCATCACCCTCATCCCCTTCGACTTCCTCCTCATTGGAGACATGCATCTCTTGCATCTCCTCATCATCCAGGCCCTCCCCACTTTGCATCGCCAGGTTGTGTAATGTGCAGCAATCCACTATGATGCACGACATCCTCTGGCGAGTGTTCTGGAATGCTCTGTCAGATCTATCCAAGCACTGGAACCTCATTTTCAGGATGCCAATGCTGTGCTCCATCAAACCCTGGGTTGTGACGTGAGCCTCATTGTACCGTCTCTCACAGGAATCTGAGGGCGCCACACGGGTATCATCAGCCACATCTTTGTGGGTAGCCCTTGTCCCCAAGGAGCCAACTCTGTATCCTGACGGTCCCTGGAAGATGTCAAGGATCTGAGGCCTGTTGAGGATGTACAAGTCGTGGACGCTTTCGGGTATCTTGAACACACCTGAATGATCAGTTTGTTATGGTTGCAGACCAGCTGAACATTGAGAGAGTGGAAGCCTTTGTGGTTCACATACTAGATTCCTTGTTGCCAGGGAGATTTAAGAGCCATGTGAGTGCAGTCGATGGCACCCTGCACCTGTGCGAATCCAGAAATCTGAGCAAATCCCACTGCTCTTGTTCCCTGGCTTGCCTGATCCATGTTGAAATTGACGAAGGTGTGTATGGTAATTTGAGGTGCAGTTCACCTTTAAAAGATTGTCAGCAGATTGACCACGTGATTGTATCAACTAATTGCTGTGTAGAGAGGGCTGCCATGGTAATCAGTAGTCTAGAGTTGGATATGGTCTGAGAAGTACACGTGTATTAGTGCTCCATTCTTTGTGTTATTAAACAGCATGTGCTTCATCTTACATCGGCTTATTCGTCTACATTATCTCAAGTACCAACTCACTCATCAGCAGTAAGGCGTGCAGCCAGTGTTCTTAAAGTCAAGTGAACAGATAATAAGAACACAACTGACAGCAAGACAAAACACAACCAGTCAAAGACAACAAAGAAAAGCCACGGGAAATCAAACAGAAATAAATAAGCCGTACCTCGCAAGGTGATTGTAAGAACAGTTCTCATCGTAGTCATCAAAGCTATCTCCCTCAAATATGTTACAGTTTGAACGTATTGAACCGTTTGACCCAGACACCGATGGCTGGTCCCATTACATTGAACAACTTGCTTTTTTCTTTATGGCCAATGACATTTCGGGGGAGTAGAAGGGGCGAGCAAACCTCTTACCTATAAGTGGCAATAATACATTTGGCTAATCTGCAGTCTAATGGCACCCAATGCCCCAGATCCAAAGAGCTTTGATGAGTTGGTAAATCTTGTTGACAATGCAGTATTTTAGATTTAATTTGAGGAATCATGTCCCTGGAGACAGTCACTTGCTATGTAGCAGCTTTAAAACAACTGAAAGTATTGCGAGTTCAGGACTTCGATAAACTATATGTTAAGAAAGTATGTGGGATTAATGAAGATGCCATTCAAAAGATGTTGTAGTCAGAAATGAACTTTGACTTCATCAAGGTGCTGGAGTTAGCACTTGCTATGGAGAGCGCAGTCAGGGATTCAGAAGCAATTAAAGGAGCACAAAATAGCAGGAAGCACTGGTTAAAAAGGGCACGAAAGTACAGGGCTCCGCAGAAAGGTGGGAAGCAGCCACCATTAACAGACCAGAAAAAAGCAATAGTTTAACAGAATAGTTTAATAGAAAACCTACAATAATAATGACAGAAATGGAGCCTGCAAACGAACGACAATTTAAAAGAATTGAATGCTTCTTCTGCCATTGCAACAGGCACATTATGTGATGTTGTAAAGACAGATTAAGACAAAACTTCAAGCAAAAAGGTAGAAATCATGAAATCTGCCTAGTGGAGGAAGAAAAAGAGTCAGATATTTACTCACTATACAACTTAAAAATGGGCAAAACAGAGTCAATCTATGTGACAGTGAAAGTCAATGAGAAACCAATCCGAATGGAGGTGGATACAGGGGCATCCACAGCAGTTATTGGGAAACATATATTCAAATATCTGAATGCAGGAGGTCACTCACCAAATCTGGAAAATTCAGACATTAAATTAAAGACGTATACTGGTGAAGAAATATGAGTAAAAGGAATATGCAAGGTTCCAGTACAGTACAATACAGAAATCAGTCTGCTAGTCTACCCTTTATAGTGGTAGCAGGGGAGGATCCAAGTCTACTTGGCCAAAACTGGCTTAAGGAAATAAAGTTGCAATGGACCGAGATTTTTCAACTCAGAATGAAAAGTCTGCAAGAACTATTATAGAAACCTGCCTCCTTTTTTAGGGATGAGCTTGGAAAGATTCAGGGGCTACAAGCCAAAATCCATGTAGATCCTGAGGCAAAACCCAGATTCATGAAGGCGAGACCAGTAACCTACACACTGCAAGAAAAAGTTGAGATCAAACTAGACAGACCGGCAAAGTTAGAAGTCATGCAACCTGTACAATTCTCAGAATGGGCAGCACCAATAGTTCCAGTACCAAAGCCTGACCAGAGTGTTTGAATATGTGGAGACTATAAATTGACCATTAATAAAGTGGACTAATTAGACAGGCATTCTATACCAAAAATCGATGATTTATACTCCAAGTTGGCAGGTGGAACTGCTTATATGAAGCTTGATATGAAACATGCTTACCAACAGTTAGAATTAGAAAAGGCCTCTTGGGATTTGGTGATAATCAACACACAGAGAGGGTTATACCAATATACCCAGTTACCCTTTAGAGTCTCATCGGCTCGTGCCATTTTCCAACAAACTATGGAAAATTTACTACAAGGACTGCCCCATATGGTGGTTTATCTGGATGATGTCCTAGTTACAGTGCTGACTGAAGAAGAAACCTGGATAACAGCAGCACTTCTTGCAAGTCGGAGTGAGCCTAAAAAAAGAAAATTGTATCTTCCAAGCAAAAGAAGTGATTTACCTAGGTCATAAGGTCAACTCACAGGGCCTTCACTCAGTTGGAGACAAGGTGAGAGCTATTCAGATGACACCAAAATAAGTGGGGAAGTAAGTTGCAATGAAGAAATAAGAACTTTACAAATGGATATGGACAGGTTAGGTGAATGGGCTAAAATTTGGCAGATGGAATTTAATGTGGATAAGTGTGAGGTTATCCATTTTGGTCGGAAGAATGAAAAGACGACTTATTATTTAAATGGAGAGAAACTTCAGAATGCTTCAGTGCAGAGGGATCTGGGTGTCCTCATGCATGAATCGCTGAAAGCTAATATGCAGGTACAGCAGGTAGTAAGGAAGGCAAATGGAATTTTGGCATTTATTGCTAAAGGAACAGAGTATAAAAATAGGGAAGTGTTGTTGCAGCTGTATAAAGCATTGGTGAGACCGCACCTGGAGTACTGTGCACAGTTTTGGTCCCCTTACTTGAGGAAGGATGTAGTTGCATTGGAGGCAGTTCAGAGGAGGTTCACTAGATTGATTCCAGAGATGCAGGGCTTGTCTTATGAGGAGAGATTGAGCAGTTTAGGCCTATATTCACTAGAGTTTATAAGGATGAGAGGAGATCTAATTGAGGTATATAAGATGCTAAAGGGAATAGACAAAGTAGACGTGGAGCAGATGTTTCCCTTTGTGGGGCATTCTAGAATGAGAGGCCATTGTTTTAGGCTAAGGGGTGGTAGATTTAAATCAGATGAGGAGGAATTACTTTTGTCCAATTCACTACCTCAGAGCACAGTGGATGCTGGGATGCTGAATAAATTTAACGAGGAGATAGACAGATTTTTAATAAATAACGGGTTGAAAGGTTATGGGGAGAGGGCGGGAAATTGGAGTTGAGGCCGAAATGAGATCAGCCATGATCATATTGAATGGCGGGGCAGGCTCGAGGGGCTGAATTGCCTATTCCTGCTCCTAGTTCTTATGTTCTTATGTTTATGTTCAAGAGGCACCAGCACAGAGCTAAATTTATTCTTGGGAATGATTAACTATTATGGCCGTTTTCTCCCAAACTTGTCAACAGTTCTGGCTCCATTTTACGGTTTACTCAAGAGAAACCACAGGTGGACTTGGCAAGCTCCACAGCAGGCTTTTACAACGGTAAATCAGATGTTACATTCATCAGCCCCCTGTTGGTACATTTTAATCAAAACAAAGAATTAATTTTGACCTGCGATGCATCCCCTTATGCAGTAGGGGCAATACTCTCCCACTGGATGGAGGATGGCTCGGAGTGGCCTATTGGTTACATCTCAAGAACACTCAGTGCTACAGAATGCAAGTGCTCACAAATAGAAAAAGGTTTGTCCATTATATTTAGCATTAAGAAGTTCCACCCATACATCTATGGTTGCCATTTTACCATTGTATGGAACCACAAGCCATTGCAAGATTGTTTGGTGAGGACAAGGCAATACCCCCAATTGCCTCTGCACAGATTCAAAGGTGGGCACTGATTCTAGCTGCTTACGAGTTTACCTTCATCTACAGGCCTGGAAGCCAAATTGCAAACACTGATGCACTTGGCCGATTGCCTTTGAAAGACAACAACATAAACGGCCCAGTTCCTCAAGAACTGGTCTTGTTATTAAATTTCCTGGATTTGTCAGCGGTAAATGCCAGACAATAAGAGAGTGTACAAACTGCAATCCAGTTTTGCCTCAAGTAAGAGAACAAGTCTTAAACGGTTGGTCTAACGAGCCACGGTCTGGTGAAATGAAGCCCTAGTTTCATAGGAAACATGAAATAGCCAGCCAGGATGGCATTTTACTGTGGGGAGCAAGAGTCATTGTGACTCCAGGAGGGCAAAAACCACTATTGACTGAATTGCATGTACTCAACCTGGCATTCCTAGGATGAAAATATTGGCGCGCAGCTAATTATGGTGGCCAGGAATGAATACGGAAATCAAAAACCTAGTCAAAAGCTGCATACAGTGTCAACATGTATAGAAGTTGTCCCCTTCAGCAACATTGCACCACCGATTGGCCAAGAAGGCCATGGTTATACCTACATGTTGACTACATGGGGCCTTTTTTTAGGCACAATGTTCCTCTTGATCATAGACATTCATTTTAAATGGATGGATGTATACCAAGTAAAGTCACCCACATCTGCCATCACCATTGACAGATTACATCAAAGTTTTGCGGTATACAGATTGCCAGAAATAATAGTTTCAGATAATGGAATGGCATTCACCAGTGTGGAGTTCCAAAGGTTTACAAGTTTCAAAGGGATAACACATGTAAAGACCTCACCATACCACCCTGCACCCAAAGGTTTGGCCGCAAGGGTGGTCCAGACCATCAAGTCTGGAATGAAGAAACTGAGTGGAGACTCTCTTGCAACTAGATTGTCACGTTTCCTATTCCACTATAGGACTACACTGCACACGACCACCAGTAATGCCCCCACAGAGTTATTGATGAAAAGATGTCTCAGGACTCGTTTGAGTCTCATAAGGCCAAATTCAGGGGGGGAGGGTAGAGAGAAGTCAGGAAGCCCAGATAAACTAACACAATTGCCACAGTTGTGAAAGAAACTTCACTGTTGGAAACACAGTTTTTGCAAAAGATTTTGGAGATGGGCCCAAATGGCTATCAGGTGAAATTAATGCAGTGACAGGACCGCTTTCCTATCACATATCGGTCAAAGGTCGGATAATTAGAAGACACTGAATCTCCTAGAACCAACATCTTGTGGGTTACAATTTCCCAGAAACAGAACTGGACTATATAAATATTGTGGCTACAAGAGCAGGTCAGAGGCTAGGTCAGAGTTGTGGAAAGCAACTCATTTCCTGACTCCCCAAAGCCTGTCCACCATTTACTAGACACAAGTCATGAGTGTGATGGAATACTCCCCACTTGCCTGGATGAGTGCAGCTCCAACAACACTCAAGAAGCTTGACACCATCCAGGACAAAGCAGCCCGCTTGATTGGCACCCCATCCACAAACATTCACTCCCTCCACCACTGACGCACAGTAGCAGCAGTGTGTACCATCAACAAGATGCACTGCAGGAACTCACCAACGCTCCTTAGACAGTACCTTCCAACCCACGACCACGACCATCTAGAAAGAAAAGGGCAGCAGATAAATGGGAACATCACCACTGGGAGTTCCCCTCCAAGTTACTCACCATACTGACTTGGAAATATGTCACCATTCCTTCAGTGTCGCTGGGTCAAAATCCTGGAACTCCCTCCTTAACAGCACTGTGAGTGTACCTACACCACAGGAACTGTAACAACTCAAACAGACAGCTCACCACCACCTTCACAGGGGCAATTAGGGAAGGGATGGGCAATAAATGCTGGCCTAGCCAATGACGCCCATCTCCTGTGAATGAATTTTAAAAATCAGTGAGTGCAAAGAGGTGCAAGAAGCAGATGGTCTTGTCGAGAAAAGATGAGGGGCTTTTTGCTTGGTGAGCTTGGGCCTTCTGTTGAAGGGAATTCATGGAAGCAGCACCTTTGAAGGGATTCAGGGTTAAGGGGGCCTACAGCAATGGGAGGATCTTTAACATGGACAGGTCAGACTGAGGAGTGATTGGACCCTGGGGCCATGGGCGTAGTACACTCGGTGCAGAATCCTCCAGTGAGGAGAACGAGAAAAGGAGGGAGAGGAGGTCAGCAGCACCCTGCTGGCTGATCACATGAGGGGCTTGCAAATGGTGGAGGGGCAGACTGCCAACAAGATCTCTAGCTGCAAGGATGGACCAGGAGAAGACCCTGCAGCCAGGGTCTATCGACAAGGTTATAACTACCTTCAGTTGTCGGAGCAGCAGTCTCTTTGTCTCTCCAAGAGACAGTGACATCTCTGAAGGATGCTGGCAGGGGAGATTAACTCCAATTGTGTAGGAGGCCACCCGATGCCTGTGGCTCTCAAGCTGACCGCTGCCTTGAACTTCTATGCCTCAGACTCATTTCAAGGAACAACTGGAGATCTGTGCAGCATCTACCAAGCAGCAGCCCATCACTGCATCAAGGTAGTGACTAGTGAATTATTCGGGAAAGCCAACATCAGATTCACAAAAGCTGATTCAGGCTGAGAGAACCAGAGGCTTCGTGCTAGGCTCTCAAGGCTCAACTCCATTAAGTCAATGACTGCACACATGTGACTATTGAGGCTCTCAGGGGCCAGCCAAAGGTATTCATCAACTACAAGGATTTCACTCCCTCAGCTGGTGTGTGACCATCACCAGAAGATTCTGCAGGTTTTTGCTAGGAACAGACACAAAGTAAACATCCTCAGGGACTCCCAGGTGCAGCAGCTCTTCACTTCCCCAGCACAACTAAAGAGATGGTTGTTTGATAACAAGGGTATCTGCTGAAGAGATGGTTGAGTGAGGAACCTGTGCTCCAATGCTGAGGACTGCTACAACATCAGCCATGCAACCACCAGAGCTACCATTAATCAGACCATTGTGAGGGGGATAGAACCTTAATTTATGTCTGGAATTGTCCAGCATTTGCAATAAGACCAGTATTGGGTGTGAAAAATGACGTTTTACCCACTGGCCACAACAATGGGTTTTCACACAGTATCGTCCCATTCCCAGCACGTCCTCATTAATAATGCAATCACAGGAAAAACAGCGGACTGCTGACAGGCAGACTCGGATTTTTTTTTTTATTCATTCATGGGTTGTGGGTGTCGCTGGCTGGACCAGCAATTATTGCCCATCCCTAGTTGCCCTGAGAAGGTGGTAATGAGCTGCCTTCTTGAGCCGCTGCAGTCCATGTGGTGTAGATACATCCACAGTGCTGTTAGGGAGGGAGCTCCAGGATTTTGACCCAATGACCGTGAGCTCCAGGCCCAACCACGACATGATCTCAGCTCTTTCTCACTCCCGGCACCATATTTAAAGCACACCAGGGTGCAGCCTACTTCATCCCTGCAGACCACAACTACTCCAGATGACAGGTGGCCCCAAAAGCAGGAAGATGGCAGCCCCCAAATTAAGTGAAGCCACTAAAGCAGAGGAGGCCAGACATCCAGTGCAGAAAGAGGATGAATCCGTTCTGCCAGGGGAACTCAACCGTTGCATCAATTCCAACACACACTCCCAAACCCAGCACTCATCCCACAACCACATCACTTCCAGCACACTCCCAAACCCATCACACATCCACAGGACTCTCACACCTCAAGGGACAACACCACTACCTCTTACACACACCCTCACATTTCCATCAGGCTCATATCACAGAATCACAGAATCACACAGTGCAGAAGAGGCCCTACGGCCCATCGAGTCTGCACCGACATGTGAAAAATACCTGACCTACCTAATTCCATTTACCAGCACTTGGCCCATAGCCTTGAACGTTATGACATGCCAAGTGCTCTTCCAGGTCCTTCTTAAAGGATGTGAAGCAACACACCTCCACCACCCTCCCAGGCAGCGCATTCCAGACTGTCACCACCCTCTGGGTAAAAAGGTTTTTCCTCACATCCCCCCTAAGCCTCCTGGCCCTCATCTTGAACTTGTGTCCCCTTGTGACTGACCCTTCAAATAAGGGGAACAGCTGATCCCTATCCACCCTGTCCATGCCCCTCATAATCTTGTACACCTCGATCAGGTCGCCCCTCAGTTTCCTCTGCTCCAACGAAAACAACTCAAGTTTATCCAACCTCTCTTCATAACTTAAATGTTTCATCCCAGACAACATCTTGGTGAATCTCCTCTGCATCCCCTCCAGTGCAATCACATCCTTCCTATAATGTGGCGACCAGAACTGCACACAGTACTCCAGCTGTGGCCTCACCAAGGTTTATACAACTCCAACATGACTTCCCTACTTTTATAATCTATGCCTCGATTGATTAAGGCAAATGTCCCATATGCCATTTTCACCACCCCACTAACATGTCCCTCTGCCTTCAGAGATCTATGGACACACACACCAAGATCCCTTTGTTCCTCAGAACTTCCTAGTGTCAAGCCGTTCATTGAATACTTCCATGTCAAATTATTTCTTCCAACGTGTATCACCTCACACTTCTCAGGGTTAAATTCCATCTGCCACTAATCTGCCCATTTGACCATCCCATCTATATCTTCCTGTAGCCCAGGACACTCAGCCTCACTTTTAACCAACCAGCCAATCTTTGTGTCATCCACAAACTTACTAATCCTACCCCCCGCATAGTCATCTATGTCGTTTATATAAATGACGAATAATAGGGGACCCAGCACAGATCCCTGTGGTACACCACTGGACACTGGCTTCCAGTCACTAAAGCAGCCTTCTGTCATCACCCTCTGTCGCCTACAACTAAGCTAATTTTGAATTCACCTCATCAAATTACCCTGTATCCCATGTTCATTAGTCTTCTTTATAAGTCTCTGATGCAGGACCTTGTCAAAGGCTTTGCTGAAATCCATATAAACTACATCAACTGCACTACCCTCATCTACACACCTGGTCACCTCCTCAAAAAATTCAATCAAATTTGTTAGGCATGACCTCCCCCTGATCAATCCTTGCCTCTCCAAGTGGAGATAGGTTCTCTCCTTCAGAATTTTCTCCAACAGATTCCCTACCACTAACATGAGACTCACTGGCCTGTAGTTCCCTGGCTTATCGCTACAACCCTTCTTAAATAGCAGAACCACATTAGCTGTTCTCCAGTCCTCTGGCACCTCCCCCGTGGCCAGAGAGGAATTAAAAATTTGGGCCAAAACTGCTGCGATCTCCTCCCTTGCCTCCCTCAGCAGTCTGGGACACAAATCATCTGGACCTGGAGATTTGTCCACTTTTAAGCCTGCCAACACCTCCAATACCTTATCACTCCCTATATCAATTTGCTTAAGAACCTTGCAGTCTCTCACCCCGAGTTCAATACCTTCATCCTCATTCTCTTGGGTGAAGACGGTTGTGAAGTATTCATTCAAAACTGTACCGATATCCTCTGGCTCCACCCATAGATTGCCCCCTTGGTCCCTAATAGGCCCTACTCTTTCCTTGGTTATCCTCTTCCCATTGATATACTTATAGAATATCTTGAGATTTTCCCTACTTTTACCAGCCAGAGCTTTCTCATATCCCCGCTTTGCTCTCCTAATTGCTTTAAGCTCCACCCTGCACTTTCTGTACTCCACTAATGCCTCTGCTGATTTGTTCCACCTGTACCTGCTAAAAGCCTCTCTTTTCCATCTCATTGTATCCTGAATATCTCTGGTCATCCATGGTTCTCTGGGCTTGTTACTCCTTCCTATCACCCTAGAGGGAACATGTTGAGCCTGTAGCTTCCTCATTTCCTTTTTGAAAGCCCCCCACTGCTCTTCTGTAGATTTCCCCACAAGAAGCTGTTCCCAGGCCACCTTGGCCAGATCCTGCCTTATTTTAGCTAGTTCCAGTTAGCAGAATTGGAGGGAGTTCCAGAGAGGTGTGGATAAAAACCTTACCTCGGGGATTCGTGGCCTAGTTCCAGGGAGCAGAGTCAGAGGGCAGAGTTCCAGAGAGTGAGTATAATAACCTTACCTCGGGGATTTTTATATAAAAAAAAAATTAAAAGTGACGTCCTGGTAAATCTGTGACCTGATTGGTAGTAGGGAATCTACACTGAATTTGAAACTAAAACATTGTTAAACTAATTAAACCAAATAAATTAATCACTTAATTAATAAGTAGAGGGTATCTAGACCAGAATCAGGGGATTACTGTTCTTAGAATTTAGCATTTATAGAAGAAATCTAGACCTAGGGAAAGTATAGTTAATAAGGAGTCAATAAGCAGTTTTTGGATTTAAATTAATTTATTAAATAGTTCGAGAAATGGCAGTTGCTTGGGTGAAGTGCTTCACCTGTGGGATGTGGGAAATTGGTGACGCTTCAAGTGTCCCGGACAACTACATCTGCAGGAAGCGTACCCAATTGCAGCTCCTCACAGACCGCGTGGATCGGTTGGAGCAGCAGTTGGATGCACTTAGGAGAATTTAGGTGGCGGAAAGCGTCATTGACAGGAGTTTTGGAGATGTGGTCACACCCAAGATACAGACAGAAAGATGGGTGACTGCTAGAAGGGGCAGGCAGTCAGTGCAGAAATCCCCTGTGGCTGTCCCCCTCTCTAACAGGTATACCATTTTGGATACTGTTGGGGGCGGGTGGCCTATCAGGGGAAATCAACAGCGGTAGCCAGAGTAGTGGCACCACGGCTGGCTCTGTTGTTCAGCGGGGGTGGGGGGGGTTGGGGGGGGGCGGTGTCAAAGCACAGAGGAGCAATTGTCATAGGGGACTCTATAGTCAGGGGCTCAGATAGGCGCTTCTGTGGTCGTGAAAGAGACACCAGGATGGTATGTTGCCTCCCTGGTGCCTGGGTCCAGGAGGTCTCTGATCGGGTATGGGACATCTGAAGGGGGAGGGAGAACAGCCAGAGGTCATGGTACACATTGGTACTAATGACATAAGCAGGAAGAGTGACGAGGTCCTGCAGCGGGAGTTCAGGGAGTTAGGCAGAAAGTTAAAAAACAGGACATCTAGGGTTGTAATCTCAGGATTACTCCCTGTGCCACGTGCCAGTGAGGCTAGAAATAGGAACATAGTGCAGCTGAACACGTGGCTGAACAGATGGTGTAGGAGGGAGGGTTTCCGATATCTGGATCATTGGGATCTCTTCTGGGGCAGGTGGGACCTGTACAAGAAGGACGGGTTGCATCTAAACTGGAGAAGCACCAATATCCTGGCTGTGAGATTTGCTAGTGTCACTCAGGAGGGTTTAAACTAGTATGGCAAGGGGGTGGGAACCAGAGCAATAGGTCAGGAGGTGAAATAAATGACTGGAAACCAGTGAATATGGCCAGTAGGACTAAGAGGAAGGGCAGGCAGGGAGAAATTACTGAACACAGTGGGACTGGGGGTCTGAAATGCATTTGTTTCAATGCGAGAAGTATAACAGGCAAGGCAGATGAGCTTAGAGCTTGGATTAGTACATGGGACTGTGATGTTATTGCTATTACAGAGACTTGGTTGAAGGATGGACAGGATTGGCAGATAAACGTTCCAGGATTGAGATGTTTCAGGCAGGATAGCGAGGGATTTAGAAGAGGTGGGGGAGTTGCACTGCTGGTTAAGGGGAATATCACAGCTGTACAACAGGAGGACACCTCATTGGCCTCATGCAGCGAGGCAATATGGGTAGAGCTCCGGAATAGGAAGGGTGCAGTCACAATGTTGGGGGTTTACTATAGGCCTCCCAACTGCCGGCGGGAGATTGAGGAACAGTTATGTAGGCAGATTTTGGAAAGATGTAAGAGCAATAGGGTTGTTGCGGTGGGTGATTTTAGCTTTCCCTATATTGACTGGGAATCACTTAATGCTAGAGGTTTGGATGGTGCAGAATTTGTAAGGTGCATCCAGGAGGGCTTCCTGAGACAATATGTAGATAGTCCAACTAGGGAAGGGGCAATACTGGACCCGGTATTAGGGAATGAACCCGGCCAGGCGGTCGAAGTTTCAGTAGGAGAGCATTTCGGAAAAAGTGACCATAATTCAGTAAGTTTCAAGGTACTGGTGGATAAGGAAAACAGGAGTCCTCGGGTTAAGGTACTTAATTGGGGGAAGGCTAATATTATAACATTATTAGGCAGGAACTGAGGAATCTAGACTGGAGGCGGATGTTTGAGGGCAAATCAACAACTGACATGTTGGGGGCTTTCAAACGTCAGTTGATAAGATTTCAGGACCGGCATGTTCCTGCTAGGATGAAGGATAAGCATGGCAAGTTTCAGGAACCTTGGATAACAAAGGATATTGTGAGATTAGTCAAAAAGAAAAGGGAAGCATTCGTGAGGGCTAGAAGGCTGGGAACAGATGAAGCCCATGGAGAAAACAAAGAAAGTAGGAAGAAACTTGAGCAAGGAGTCAGGAAGCCTAAAGGGAGTCATGAAAAGTCACTGGCAACCAGGATTAAGGAAAATCCCAAGGCCTTTTATACATATTTAAAGGTCAAGAGGGTAGCCAGGGAAAGGGTGGGCCCACTCAGGGACAGAGGTGGGAATCTGTGTGTGGAGCCAGAAGAAATGGGAGAGATACTGAATGAATACTTCTCATCAGTATTCACCAAAGAGAAGGACTTAGCGGTCGATTTGTCTAGGGAAGAGTGTGTAGATAGCCTGGATCATGTTGAGATCAAAACAGAGGAGGTGTTAGGCGTCTTGAAGAATATTAAGGTGGATACGTCCCCAGGGCCAGATGGGATCTACCCCAGAGTAGTGAGGGAGGCAAGGGAGGAGATTGCTGGGGCCTTGACAGAAATCTTTGCATCCTCACTGGCTATGGGTGAGGTCCCAGAAGACTGGAGAATGGCCAATGTTGTTCCATTGTTTAAGAAGGGTGGCAGGGATAATCCAGCAAATTATAGGCCAGTGAGCCTTATGTCAGTGGGAAATTATTGGAGAAGATTCTTCGTGACAGGATTTACTACCATTTAGAAGCAAATGGGCGTATTAGTGAGAGGCAGCATGGTTTTGTGAAGGGGAAGTCGTGTCTCACTAACTTGATTGAGTTTTTCGAGGAAGTGACAAAGATGATCGACGATGGAAGGGCAGTGGATGTTATATACATGGATTTCAGTAAGGCTTTTGACAAGGTCCCTCATGGCAGACTGGTACAGAAGGTAAAGTCGCACAGGATCAGAGGTGAGCTGGCAGGATGGATACAGAATTGGCTTGGTCATAGAAGACAGTGGGTAGCAGTGGAAGGGTGCTTTTCTGAATGGAGAGCTGTGACTAGTGGAGTTCCGCAGGGATCAGTGCTGGGACCTTTGCTGTTTGTAGTATACATAAATGATTTGGAGGAAAAGGTAACTGGGCTAATTAGTAAGTTTGCAGATGACACCAAGGTTGGAGGAGTTACAGATAGTGAAGACGATTGTCAAAGGATACCACGGGATATAGATTGGTTGGAGACTTGGGCGGAGAAATGGCAGATGGAGTTTAATCTGGACAAATGCGAGGTAATGCATTTTGGAAGGTCTAATAAAGGCAGGAATTACACAGTAAATGGCAGAACCCTTAACTGCATCAACGGGCAGAGGGATCTGGGTGTACAGGTCCACAGGTCACTGAAAGTGGCAACGCAGGTGGATAAGGTAGTCAGGAAGGTATACGAATTGCTTGCCTTCACTGGCAGGGGTATTGAGTATAAAAGCTGGGAAGTCATGCTGTAGCTGTATAGAACGTTGGTTAGGCCACACTTGGAATATTGCGTGCAATTCTGGTCACTACATTAGCAGAAGGATATGGAGGTGTTGGAGAGGCTGCAGAGGAGGTTTACCAGGATGCTGCCTAGTCTGGAGGTTATTAACTATGAGGAGAGGTTGAAGAAACTCAGATTGTTCTCACTAGAGCGACGGAGATTGAGGGGCGACTTGATAGAAGTTTACAAAATTATGAGTGGCATGGACAGAGTTGATAGTCAGAAGCTTTTTCCCAGGGTGGAAGAGTCAATTACTAGGGGACATAGGTTTAAGGTGAGAGGAGAAAACTATAAAGGTGATGTGCGGGGCAAGTTTTTTACGCAGAGGGTAGTAAGTATTTGGAATTCGCTGCCAGAGGAAGTGGTGGAAGTAGGTACAATAGTGGTGTTTAAGAGGCAGCTTGACAAATACATGAATAGGATGGGAATAGAGGGATACGGACCCCAGAAGTGCAAAATGTTTTAGTTGACAGGCAATATGATTGGCGCAGGCTTGGAGGGCCAAAGTGCCTGTTGCTGTGCTGTACTTTTCTTTGTTCTTTACTAAAATCCGCTCTCCCCAATCCAAAACATATTTTTTGCAACTTGTCTATTTCTTTATCCATAACAAGCTTAAATTGTACCATGTTGTGGTCGCTATCACTAAAATGCCCCCCCCCTCAACCACCTCAGCCACCTGTCTGGTTTCATTCCCCAGAATTAGGTCCAGCACTGCGCCGTTCCTTGTTGGACCCTCTACATATTACCTTAAAAGGTTCTCCTTTACATATTTCAAGAAGTCCACTTCATCCAAGCCCTTAACACTAGGTCTATCCCAATTAATGTTTGGAAAGTTGAAATCACCTAATATAATTACCCTATTGTTATTGTTTTTACACACCTCTGCGAATTGTGCACATATTTGCTCCTCAATTTCCTGCTGACTATCTGAGGGTCTATAATAAACACCTAACAACATGGCTGTCCATTTTTTATTCCTAAGAGATAAAAAAAAAACTGCGGATGCTGGAAATCCAAAACAAAAACAGAATTACCTGGAAAAACTCAGCAGGTCTGGCAGCATTGGCCGAACTCCGCCAATGCTGCCAGACCTGCTGAGTTTTTCCAGGTAATTCTGTTTTTGATTTTTATTCCTAAGCTCTACCCACAAAGTTTCATTCGATGCCCCCTCCAAGATATCATCTCTCCTTACTGCAGTAACTGACTCCTTAACTAATAATGCAATGCCTCCTCCTCTTTTACCCCCTCCCCTGTCTCGCCTGAAGATTCTATATCCTAGAATGTTGAGCTGCCAATCCTGCCCCTCCCTCAACCATGTCTCTCTGATGGCTACTATATCATAATTCCACGTGTCAATCCTCACCCTTAACTCATCTGTTTTACCTGTAATACTCCTGGCATCAAAGTAGAGGCCATCCAGCCTTGCCTTACTCCCTTGAAACTTAATGTAGCTGTACTCCCTCTGACTTGATTGTTTTATTGTATTATGATGTGTCCCTATTCTGCTAACATTCTGTGTCCCCTCCCCCTGCCGAATTAGTTTAAATTCCTCCCAACAAACCCGCCCGCAAGGATGTTAGTCCCGCTCTGGTTCAGATGTGGACCGTCCCACTAGTACAGGTTCCACCTTCCCCAGAAATGGTCCAAGTGATCCAGGAATCTGAAACCCTCCCTTCTGCACCAACTCTTAAACCACGGATTCATCTGCACTATACTCCTATTTATGTGCTTACTAGCACGTGGCACTGGGAGTAATCCAGAGATTACAACCCAAGAGGTCTTGCTTTTTAGTCTATCTACTAACTCCCTGAATTCTTGATGCAAGACCTCATCCCTCTTTCTACCTATGTCGTTGGTACCAACATGTACCATGACCTCTGCCTTATCACCCTCCCCCTTCAGGATGCCTTGCAGCCATTCAGTGACATTCCGGACCCTGGCACCAGGGAGGCAACACAACACCCTGGAGTCACATTGACAGCCACAGTAGCGCCTATCTGTTCCCCTGACTATAGAATCCCCTATTACTATTGGTCTTCCTCCCTTCCTCCCCTCCTGTACAGACAGGCTGCTTGTGGTGCCAGAAGCTTGGCTCTGTCTGCACTCCCTGGAGGAATCAACCTCCAAAATGGAATACCAATTTATGAGCGGGACCCCAGGGGACTCCTGAACTACCTGCCTGTTTCTCTTGGACTGCCTGGTGGTCACCCATTCCCTTCCTTTCTCAAGTTCCTTCAACTGCGGTGTGACCATCTCTCTGAACGTGCTATCCACGATGCTCTCAGACGCTCCACAGTGTCCACAGCCGCAGTTCCAGCTCTGAAACCCGAACTTTCAGGAGCTGCAGCTGGACACACTTCCTGCACACATGCTGGTCCCGGGCACTGGAAATGTTCCCAGCTTCCCACATGGAGCACGAGGAGCACACCACGGCTTTGAGCTCTCCTGTCATGACTTAGCCCTCTAAATTAAACCTTTTAAATCAATTACTTTAGGGCCCTCATTCCTGATCCTTGTTACTACAGAATATACAAACTATAAACAACAAAAAGACCTTAAACTATAAGCGATAAAAGTAAATACTTACCCGACCTTACCCACTACTTACCAGTCATTCCTCTCCCTTGTAGCCTCTAATGCTGCAGCAGGGAAAGACCACTCTCTGAAGATTTAAAGAAATTGGATAGCAAAGAAAAAATGCAAAGAGCACCTCTTCTCCTCTGCACCGAATTCACACTGTGCACCAAGTTTCCAATATCCACACGCACTCTGGCTGTGTCTCACTCAGGATGAGGTCTCTCTCCTGTTTGTGTGCAAGCACGTCTGGAGCTCGCATCCTCATCCTGTCCATGGCTCTGCTCACCACACAAATATTCCACTTAGTGCCATGCACCCTGCTCCTGCTCACACTCTGTCCATCTGTTTTTATGCAGTTGAAGCTGCCTCACAACAGCAGGGAGAGGTCCTCGACCGGGGAAGGGGGAGAGCTGGGGGTGAGGTGGGGTGTGTGGTAGAGTGGCCCGCATTAGGCCCCTGACTCACTTTGAGGAGTGTGCCATCATACTGACTGGTGAGGACGTGGACCATGCCTACAGTGACAATGAGGTCGGTGGCGAACACCACAATGAAGATCCAGCACCACATCATCCCTCTGTCAACGCAACTGTGAGTGCTCTCTCTCCTGCTTTTAACTCTGCTGCCATGCACTAATTCTTTTTTATATTCATTTATGGGATGTGGGCATCACTGGCCAGGCCAGCATTTATTGCCCATGCCTAATTGCCTTTGAGAAGGTGGTGGTGAGCTGCCTTCTTGAACTGCTGCAGTCCATGTGGTGTAGTTACACCCACTGTGCTGTTAAGGAGGGAGTTCCAGGATTTTAACCCATGACAGTGAAGGAACAGCAATATAGATGGTGAGTGGTTTGGAGAGGAACTTCCAGTGGTGGAGTTCCCATGTGTCTGTAGCCCTTGTCCTTCTAGATGGTAGTGGTTGTGGCTTTGGAAAGTGGTGTCTAAGGAGCCTTGGTGCATCTTGTAGATGGTACTCACTTCTGCTAGTGTGCGTCAGTGGTGGAGGGAGTGAATGTTTGTGGAAGGGGTGCCAATCAAGTGTGCTGCTTTGTCCTGAATAGTGTCAAGCTTCTTGAGTATTGTTGGTGCTGTACTTTGGTTCACAAGAAACTCTGCCAAATGACTGACGCCCTCAATCAGCCAGTCCCTTAGCTCCATCAACATCCTCACCTCAGCCAAGAGGACAGCTCAGCCATTGAAGAGCTGGAAGACTGTCACTGGAAGACCCATCACGGCGCTTACCCACACCCTCCACTAGTGCAGAGACACACACCTCGTTGGGACCTAGATCTACAGTAGACTTGGGTTCACAATCTGGTGGTCACCGCATGGACACGTGTCTGCAGCAGGAGGAGACAGTTCAGTTGGGCTTCCCCTCCAAATTCTCTCCCTCTGAGTCCCCTTTGCCTATGACTCCCTCAACCTTGTCCTTTGTCACCGCAGAGGGAGGAGTTAGCCTACAGGAGGACAACCAAAGCAAGCCGGGGCCCTCATGCAAAAGTCATCAGAGGCAACAGGGCCAACCATTGCATAGGATGTATCCACCCCTCCTGCAGATGTCAGGGCAACACCTAAAAGCCGTGGTGGGCTCAGAATTCTGATCACAAAAGGTGAACAGATTTTGTCACTTTATAATCTGGAAATATATTCACTCTCACTGAATAATGTGTAATGGTGTCTTTTCAGCTTCATTTACAGGATTTGTGAGTCCTCCCCCTGCATCCCCCCCTCACTGCCCCATGCCACCACCCCACCACTTCCCATCACTAACAGTTCATCTGCACACAGCCAACCCGCCAGTGATTCTAGAGGGAAATGTGTATGTGTGACAGGGCCTTTCAGAACCTCATACAAGCACTCTCCCATGCACGAGGACTCTTTATGCATCACACTCATCTCACTCTCCTGAGCATTTTTCAATGCTGCCTGCTGGGGTTCTCTCTCAGGTGTCTATCTGAGCTTACCTGCATTTCTGCCCATGCACTGATCACACTGCCATGCAGCACCCATGCCCACTCAACACGAGGCTCCGCTCACTTTCGATTTGTATGAGATAATTGTAGTCAAGTTTTTGTTTAGCTCCCCTGTCCTTTACCCCATTACTGTCGACCCACCAGCATCACCCTGAACCCTTGTCATTCCTGGATGTCCAAGTGAACGTGCATGTGGAACGTGGATCCCCACCCCCATTCACATTGACATCCCCAAACTCCTCCTTTTACCCCCCTGGGTCTGTGTCTGCCTCTGTGTCTCCACCAACCACCCTCGCTGTCCCTTCAACCATTACCAAGGCACCCTCACCCTCCCACCCTACTGGCTCCTTCTGCCCCCTCCCATACTCACCATTCCCTCCTACTACGCCCACGCTCAGTTCGCTCCCTAGGAAACAGTGTTTGACTTCACAAGCCCCTCGATTATATGTTCGTCTGGACATCCCTCCACCCCTTACTCCTTCATCCCCCAGATACCTTCCCCTCTCCGAACTCCCTCCTCCCCCGCTGCCACCCCCCCTCCCCAGCCCCCTGACACCACCCCCCCCACTGAACTCACTCCTCCCCTTGGACACCTTCCCCTCTCCGAATTCTCTCCTCCTCTTGGACACTTTCCCACCTCCAAACTCCCTCTCTTACACCTTCCTTCCCATTTCCACCTACCTCCCCACTGTAGCATTCTCCTCCATTACCCTCCTCCCTCCTCCCCTGACACCTTTGTTACCCCACAACCTCACCCCAACCAACACCTTTGTTTCCCCCCCAAACCTCACCCCCCACCGACACCTTCATCCCCTCCTTTCCAACCTCACTCCTCCCCCCAGTACACCTTTCTCTCCCACTTGCACAAAAACCTTCTTCTCTCTACCCCACCCACCTCACCAATAATCCATGGCAGCTCATGCCCTAGATCGTGATGTTCCAAAGCAGACCTGAGACATCAACGGAGACCTCTCACCTTCTGTGAGCTGCTTCACAACAGACCCATGTCCAGTGTCCACTCAGCATGCAATGCACATGTTCCTCCAGAGTCCGGTAGCTGTAGGGCTCCAGAATCAGCTTCTCTTGGATGTCCACGATCTGATTAGTGGGATGCAAATCATGTTCACGCCGGTCTCCAGTGGGATTCGCAATCCAACAGATCATCCCATTGAGATTTTACATTGATTTCTGCCCATCACTCCGAATTCTACCCCTCCACCCCCCGGCCAGCCATGGCGCCCACCAGCAACGGGACCGGACAATTCCGTGCTATATTTTTATGAAATATATATAACAGCATAGCTAATTTATAAAATCTTTTTAAAAACTAGACAAAGGCTTTAAAATGACTGAAGGCATGACCAGCTTGACTCAAACAAAATGAACTTCCTGGCATTCAGGGCAGTGGACCCCTCATTATCTCTAACAAAACATTAATGACCCCTGTGACTGCAGAGAACAAATTCCAAGAGAATTGTACAAAGGCCATTTACACTTCTTAGACCAGTCTTGGCCAACAGAGATGATGAGTCTGTTAGGATAAAGGATCCTGAAACCTCTTTTGAAATCCTTAATGGTTAAAACCTTTCCAATCTCAAGAATCCAGACTAAGCATATACATCCTTTCTCCAAGCCACAGTGGAGGGGTGGTGGAATCTGTAATGTTGCTTTGTGGAGCTGCAAATTGGACACCATTTTCCATCTAGCAAGCAGCAGCTCAGAAAAGGAGCTCTGTCCTGGTTTGAGTACCTGGTTCCCCGCCCACACTGTTTCTACTGGAACTTCTGAACTTCTGTACCAGCAAGACTAATTCATATCTCTGTATATAGTTTTATCTACAAATCAAGAACCCAGGTTATTATTTCACCAATCCTTGTTGTATGATTGGTGTGTTTACATGAATAGAAGATAGTAACTTGGTGGCGGCAATGGGATTCAAACCCACGCCTCCGCAGAGAGAGGAATCCATTACTGCTGTTGACCTTCTGTTCAGGAGGTTGGGGTCAATTGGACACTGGACATTAGGCTGGGGAAGAAGAGTCCCTCCAGTGACAGCTCCTAATAACTAGAAGGCTAAAAAGTCCCTTTACCTAATAAATATTCTTCTTGAAGACTGCAATTCTTTTTTGTGCCAAAATCACTGTTTCGTGGGTGGATCTTCAATAACCCAGGAACAGACCAACAACTCCACCATCACAGTTGAGCAACAACGTGAGGTACCACAACTCAGGGAACTAAACTAAATTCTGAACAAAGGAACATAGGACTTTGGAGCAGAAGTAGGCTTTTCGGCCCTTCAAGTCAACTCTGCAATTCAATAGGATCATGGTTGGTTTGGTTGTGGTCTCAACTCCACTCTCCTGTCTGATCCTCATAAGGCTTGACTCCTTTGTCTATCAAAAATCTATCTCAGCCTTGAATAAATTCAATGACCCAGCTTGCACTGCTTCTTGGGGAAGACAATTCCACAGATTAATGACACTCTGAGAGAAAAGAATTCTCCTAGCCTTTTTCTTAAAAAGAACTCTTATTTTTAAACTTTGACCCCTAGTTCTAGTTTCCCACAAGAGGAAACAAGCTTCCAGTATCCATCCTGTCAAGTCCCCTCAGAATCTTATATGTTTCAATAAGATCATCTCTCATGATCCAATGGATTCAACTCCAGTGGATACAGGCCCAACCTGTCCAACCTTTCCACATAAGATAACTCCTCCATCACAGGAATGGAGTTCAGTGAACCTTCTCTGAACTGCTTCCGACACAATTATATTCTTTTTCAAATAAGGAGACCAAAACTGTACATAAGCTGTTAAAAAATATGAATAGCTGTCCCTGTTCCAGATAGCTGTAACTGTTCCAGATAGCTGTAATTATCCTGCAAAAAGCCACAGGATGACCACAATATTTCCAACACTCAATTGGAAGGCAGCAGATCGCCTATCTGAGTTTACTTTGTTCTGACAATGCACAGAGCTGTGTTTTCTGCACCTCAATATCTCAGAACCAGACAAGCCATAAAAATTAAAACTGCTATAGGCAATGAAAGCCTCCACAGACTTAACACTTCAGGTCTGTCGGCAATAACCTTAAAATTCTAAAATAAAATATGGTCAATACTCAAAGATCAATTACAAGTGAAGCTCAACTTCTGAATACACCATCTGCAATTCATGTCTTTTATGCAACAACTGAAAGAGACCATTGATTAATTCAGAAGTAGATGCAGAGACAAGGGATGTGATTGCAACTTTATGACAACAGAGCTAACTGGCAAAGCAATCAAACTGATGACATCAGCCCCAACAGAAGCATTCCAAAAATCACAGAATCACAGTGCAGAAGAGGCCCTTTGGCCCATCGAGCCTGCACCGTCTTCTTGGACAACTTCCATCACCTGTGCTGATGATCAAGAGTAGACTGATAGGGTGGAATTGGTTGGATTGGATTTTTGCAGCTTTTCTTCAACAGGTCATACCTGGAAATGTTTTCACACTGCCAGTAGATGCCACTGTTTTAGCTGTAGTGGAATAGCTTGGCTAGGGATGCTGCTCATTCAGAATAGGTCAGGTAGAATTGGGTAGATACCAGTGTTGGACTATAATGGAGAGGCTGATACTGGATCACAGGCTGGGTGTTGTGGGGTAGATGCCAGTGTGGAATTTACTGGAGAATTAGAGAACGATTACAGCACAGAAATAGGCCATTCAGCCTGTTCCATGTGTACTGGCTCTCCCATGGCAGCTCTCTACAAGCACAACACGGTGGCTGGACATTTCTAGCACCCTGCCATAGCAAGGCCAGCGAGCCATTAAAATCTTAATTCACATCGGCAGGACCAGAAGATCCTACCAGTGTGAGAGGCTGGAAAATTCCGGCCAGTGGGTCCCATTGCCCTTCCTTTCCCCAGAGCTCTGCAATTTGCTTCGCTTCTGGTTAACTACCCAGTTCCCTTTTGAAAGGGATTATTGAACCTGCCTTCACCAGACTCTCAAACAGTGCATTTTAGATCCTGATCACTTGCTGTATAAAAGCATTTTTCCTCATGTTGCTTTTGGCTCTTTTGCCAATCACCTTAAATCAACATCCTTTGGTTCTTGATCCTTCCACCAATAGGAACAGTTTCTCTCTATCTATGCTATCCAGATCCCTCATGAATTTGAATACCTCTATCAAATCTCCCCTCAATCTTCTCTTCTCTAATCTATCTACATGACTGAAGCTCCTCATCCTGGAACCATTTTTGTAAATATTTTCTGCACTATCTCTAAAGCCTTCACATCATTCCTAAAATGTGGCGCCCAGAATTGGACATAATACTTCAGCTGTGATTGGAAGTGTTTTATAAAGGTGCATCATAGCTTCTTTGTTTACCTGTACGTCTGTAATACCTGTACGTCTCTCTAATCACTTTCTCAACTATTGAACTTTATTGGAGCAGTTGGTTCCGGGTCAAAGGCTGGGTATTGGGCTGTACTGGAGGAGCTGGTTGTTGTTAACCCTCTGATTGTTAATAATTAATCCCTCTGATTAGTTCCCCCCTTCTGTGTCTGAAACTGAAGGTGGTTGATGAGAAGAAGGGAGCCAAGAAAGCCTTAAAGAAACCGTCAGCAAAGGGCGGCAAGAAGCGGTGAAGGTCGAGGCAGGAGAGTTACTCCATCTACATCTACAAAGTGATGAAGCAGGTTCACCCTGACACCGGTATCTCCTCCAAGGCAGTGAGCATCTTGAATTTACTGGTGAATAATATTTTCGAGCACATCACGGGTGAGGCTTCCCGCCTGGCCCATTCCAACAAGCGCAGCACCATCAGCTCCTGGGAGATCCAGACTGCAGTGCGCCTGCTGCTGCCTGGGGAACTGGCCAAGCACCGTGTCGGAAGGGATGAAGGTGGTGACCAAGCTCCAAGCAAAACTCCAGATGTCACTTCCTGTGGTGAAGACATTGGGGTCTCTTTGACACTCACTGCCTTATCCCCAACACACACGTGGGAAGTTTAAATAAACCGCCCGATTCCGCCTGACAACAGATGACGATTAGTCGTATCTGTCTCCGATTGGTTTAATTATTCAATGAAGAAACAGCTTGTCGGTACCAAAAACAGAATTACCTGGAAAAACTCAGCAGGTCTGGCAGCATCGGCGGAGAAGAAAAGAGTTGACGTTTCGAGTCCTCGTGACCCTTCAACAGAACTGGTTGAATCTTAGGAAAGGGGTGAAATATAATAAGGGTCATGAGGACTCGAAACGTCAACGCTTTTCTTCTCCGCCGATGCTGTCAGACTTGCTGAGTTTTTCCAGGTAATTCTGTTTTTGTGTTGTGAAATATAATATATTGTCGGTATCACCTCCGAATGGTCCATTGCTTCCGCAGACTGAATCATTTCCTGCTCTGGTTGGTCTATATCAACATGGTAACAGATGACGGCATACATCCTGCTCTGATTGGCCTGTTAATTAATGTTCGCTATCCCACTCCTGATTGGTTGTCCGTTGCCAGGTCAGATTGGTTGCCTTCGTTTCCGGTGTGTAGTTTTCTGTTTTTATTGGTCACTGTTCTCCGGGTCTTCGGCATTGATTGGACCCTTTTTATTACTCTTTATTGGTCAGCATCGGTAGTGGCATGATTGCCAGTCTCCCTGCTCCATTTTGATTGGTCATTACTACCGTGGTCCTGATTGGTCAGTCTCTCTGTTTAATAGCTTCTGGTTCAGTTCCGATGTTATTTTTATTGAATTGAATATTTGAGAATGTCTATATCTGGAGCCGCTGATTCCCGCCCCCTCTGGATCCGGATCTCCCTCATCGTCTGGAGCCTGATCATCTTCAATGGAGAGAGGGAGAGCGGAGCCGGTAAGGAGCCGAGTTAGAGACCCGGAGTGAGGGGGAGCGGGGCCGAGTTAGACACCCGGAGTAAAGGGGAGCGGAGCCGAGTTAGAAACCCGGAGTGAGGGGGAGCGGGGCCGGTAACGAGCCGAGTTAGAGACCCGGAGTGAGGGGAGACCTGGGGAATATTTGAATTATCGTTTTAGAAAAAAATATCTCCCTCTGTTTAACTTTGTTTTAAGCACAATGTCGCATCCAGAGGTCGAAGGTTTTTACTCTTTCTAGGTGAGCTGAAGCTCCAGGTTAACTTATTCTTGCAGTCCAGAGTTGATGCTCGTCGCTATCAGGTTAAGACATGAGAATTGATTGTTACTTGTGTTCTCTTCAAATACTAAAAGAAACAAGTAGTTAAATTACTACTGATACTAGAAATACTCCACAGGTCTGGCAGCATCTATGCAGAGAAAGTTATTGATCAATTGCCCTTTTCAAAACTGGCGAAATAGTTTTAAGGTGAGAAAAGCGTGTAAAGGAGGGTGCGGTAGGTAAACCGAGGACCTGTGATACAGTGGAAGGCAGGAGAGACTAAGTGGCAAAAGATTATTGTGCAAAGCAAAAGGAGGGGGTGGTAATGGGGCAAGTATGCAAGAAGTGTTAATGAGAATGCAGCATCATTAACCACTGTTTATATCTGTGGATGACAGCTATTGGTATGATTTGAATTTTTGAACTCAAATGTTGAGTCAGGCAATAAACTGTAAAGTGTCAAATTGAAAGATGTAATGCTGTTCCTCAAGCCTCACCCATACTCAGACCTTTGCCCTCAGCCTCTTATACTGCTTTAATATTACTTTCAATTATTGTTACACTAAGTGGATATTGAGTAGTAAGATGTGTGTGTGTGTGTGCTCCTGTATTCAGTTATACTCCTGTTGGTTAATCATTCTGTGATGATTGGCTGTAACAGTCTCAAGAACACTGTACCCCAATGAACAGTCCAGATCTGTGGAAATGGACTGACACCTTTCCCTCTAGCTATTCTACCTGTGAGTATTACTGATCTTAACTACAAATTAGTGGGTATCAGTGCAGCTTTCCCTTCTCCCTCAAGCCCAAGGACACATACTTTAGCACACCTACAAAAACTGGTTTGGTCATTGTCTAATCTGATTAGACCATATAACTGCTATTGAGCCCTGCTTCAGCACTAAGCTGTTCAAAAAATAACATTAGCAAGTGTCTCCATTAGCCCCTTTCCTTCGGATAAATCCAGGCAAGAAACACTCAGTAAGATTGAGAATATTGATTCGCTCCTGCTCAACCCCATTCTATTCTTTATATGCACCTGAACACCACCCCTCCAATTGATCCATAAAATGTAGGAGCAAAAGTAGGCCATTTAGCCCATTGAGCCTGCTATGCCATTCAATGAAATCATGGCTGATTTTAATTCTTGCTCCACTTTCCTGCCTTGTCCCCATAACCATTGATTCTCTTACTGATTTAAAAATATGGTTTGAATACACTTAATGACCCAGCTTTGACAGTTGTCTGTGGTAAAGAATTCCAGATTGACTACCCTCAGATGAAATTCCTCCATCTGTTTTAAATGGGTGACCCCTTACTGAGATTAGCCCTCTGGTCCTAGACACTCCCAAAAGGGGGAAATGACTTCTCAGCATCTACCCTGTAAAGCCCCCTAAGAATCTTGTTTCAATAAGGTTGCCTCTCATTCATCTAAACTCCGATAAGTACAGGCCCAACCTACTCAACCTCTCCTCATAATAAAATCCCTCCATACCTGGGATCAACCTAGTGAACATTCTCTGGACTGCCTCCAATGCCAGTGTTCCTTCTCTTAGATAAGAGCACTGAAACTGTTAATAATATTGTGTGGTCTAACTAATGTCTTGTATAGTTTTAGCAAGACTTCCCTACTTTTATACCCCATTCCCTTTGAAATAAAGGCCAGCTCTTCTTTATTACCTACTTAACTTGTATGCTAGCTTTTTGTGATTCATGCACAAGGACCCTCTAAATCCCACTGCTGTAGCTTTCTGCAGCCTTTCTCCTTTTAAATAATATTCAACTCTCCTATTCTTCCTGCCAAAGTGCATAGCCTCACAATTTCCACCATCTGCCACTTTTTGCCCACTCAGTTAACCTGTCGATATCCTTATGTATACTGTCACCCTCACCACTAGCCTTCCCACCTATTTTTGTAAAATCCTACTTTTGTATCTTTCCTACATTGAGCTCACTTTGTCCATGAGATCCATCTCCTGCTCCCTTGACTCCATTCCCCTTAATTGCTGACCACCTGATCTCTTCCTGGCTCCCTAATGCTAAATGACATTGTAAAGGTTCCCTTTCTATCCAACCACTCTTCACCCCTCGAAACAAACTCCTAAACCAACCTCGTTCCTTTACAGTCCTGAATTAGTGTTCATCTTTCCCACAGTTTGAATCTGCCCTTGCTGCCACAGCACTAAAACAGGTCTAACATAAGTTAGATACCTTGTGTCCACTAACCCTGTCTGCAGCTGTTGACCACGCCATCCTTTAGCACGTGAATGCTGTGCTCACTCCACCTACGGGATCCTAGCTGATTTAGTGTCCCACAGTTGCTTTTCAGTTCCTCATGGATTATTCATCGTTCACTTTCTCATCTGTAGGGATGGATCACACGGTGTTAAGTGGCTGGGACAGGGGAGTAATTACCCACTCCGCTGTCCTGACCTTCACTAAAGGTGTTACCCATGTGTCTGCCTTGCCGGGTTGGGTGGCGGGAAGACGGGTGAGGACCTGGTTCTATTGGAGATGATTCCCGCTAAATGTGAGATTTCTCGGGCAGTGAGGCGCTGGCCGCCTCCCTCCCCCCACAGCCCCGCATTGTCACCCACTGATGGGGCAGGAGGCGGAACGATTCCCCTTTCCCGGGTGACTTTAGCCGTTGGGCTGCGTGCAGTTCAATCGGGTGTGTCGGTCAGTAACTCTCTCTCTCTCTCTCTCTCAGGGGCTCACACCTATAACCGGATTGTCGGATGTGAGTTTAACAGCACCGGGACCTGGACCTATCATGATCAGTATGTCTATGATCACGAGCTGATCGTGTATTTCGACTTTGCCCAGAAGAAGTTCATCGCGGTGAAGGATTGGATGAAGAGTAATGTGGACAGATGGAATCGAGAGATCGCGGCAGCGACGTACCAGGCAGCGATCGGCATGTGTCAGAATAACATTGACATTGATGAGCGCGAAGTGCTGCCCCGGAGAGGTGAGACCCGGGGGGGCGGGTGGGTGGAGGAGGTGAGACCCGGGGGGCGGGTGGGTGGAGGAGGTGAGACCCGGGGGGCGGGGGCGGGGGCGGGGGTGGGGGTGGAAATAGACAGCGCCACCCCTGGAGTGCAGCCGCCACTGCCTCTCCCTCCCAGTCACCGGCCACCCCGCTGTGGACGGATGTCCCTGAGCCCCGGAGCTGGCCTACAACACCGCCCCCCACCCACCCCCCCCCCCCGCCCCAGTCCACAACCCTCGGCACACTGTCTGCAGTGAGGCCCTTACCCAGGGTCAGGGATTACCTGAGGACTCGGTAACACTCAACTCTACTGGAAACTCGTTTGCTGTAAACTCCAGATATTACACTGGTGCTCTGGCACAGCACTACACTCCTTTCTGATCCGCCTGTATGGTGGCTGCCTACAGGAAGCGTTTCACTAACCCTGCCTCTGTCCTGCAGTTCTAATGGTAGCAGTGTTTAGTAAATGTTTAAAAACCATGTACTAGCAGTCTGAGTTGCACCCCACATGCATTGGCCAGATAGCTCCAGCCAGGCAACTGCTGATGAGCAGAAGGTTTGTCCTGCTCCTGTGCACAGGCCTCATTATAGGTTTGAACCTTGAGGGTGATTGCTAAGTGTTACAAATTCCCCTTGGTAACCCAGTAAACCTGTGAACAATATCCTAGATTAGTGATAAAAACAAAAAAAACTGCGGATGCTGGAAATCCAAAACAAAAACAGAATTACCTGGAAAAACTCAGCAGGTCTGGCAGCATCGGCGGAGAAGAAAAGAGTTGACGTTTCGAGTCCTCATGACCTGCTGAGTTTTTCCAGGTAATCCTAGATTAGTGATACTGACGTGTTTTTGGTTATCATGGGATTGCATCATTGGGGTATTGTCCTTGTTTCTCTTTCAATCTCTTTATCATGCATGGCAGTTTTATATCCAATAGCTCCCTCCACATAGGATGGAGTTTGGGGATTCCTTGCCTCTAAACTGGCAGGTACAGCTACATCAGGAATGCTCAGTGAACCCACTTATACCCATAAGCTACATGCATAATCCATGGTAAACTTGACAGGCTAAACAGTCACAAATGCCTTGAAGTTCTGGCAAGGTGTGAGGTCTCATTCATGAACTGATGTCCATTTGGTCTCCTTACCCCAGTGAGAATTCCTTCAAGGTGCAGGTTGTAAATTCTGGTGGGGACAGCTTCAGTATAGGTACCCTGGAAGCTGCCTCATACATTTATTCTTCTGTAGTCTAATTATTTCCAATGCCATCAACCCCCAGAGGGATAGATCCCAGATGACCAGGGATACTCAGGAGCTGTGGTTCATGTTGAGTGTAAACCTCAACTGGGGCAGAAAGGAAATCAAGGCCTGTGGGACAAAAGATACAAATAACATCTATTGTTAGAACCAGACCCTGGGTGAGATCCCCAATTGTTAATTCCTCAAATTGGGCCCAATTTTCTCCCCAGGTGAGGAGGAATGAGCTGGGTCCATGTTATTCTACCAATTTGGTCACAACAAGGTTAATTTAAAAGGATCCTTTTCCTAGTTTAAATGTGTTTTATTTTATAAGGAGCCAATTTAACCAGGCTTTCCTGAATCTGTTTTGGTTACTAAAACCCAAGGGAAGTAACTCTCACAATCAGAAATGAGAAATTAAGTGCTCAAATGTTTTTTTAAAAAATACAAATCAGCCTTTGGCTTGCCTGGGTGTAGATGGCAGTATGTTGTGCATGTTAAGTTGTAATTCCAGTAGAGCTGATTTTGGTAATTTTCCTGTTGATTTGGAGACACTGGGTTCTGCAGGGTTGCTGAAAGGCTGTCCTATTTCCTTTAGTGTGGCCTCTGCTGAGCTTTGCCTCCAGCAACAGGGGGAACTTTTTGCCTGCAAACTGCAGGGGGTGACCAGCTTGTTCTTGCTGTCACACCACACTGCTTAACTCTGTATTCTCATGAGGGAAAATGGTCATCTTACATTCATCCATCTCTGAACTCTAACACATTGAGATATAAATCAACAGGCAATTGAATTTTTTGGGTGACTGCTAAACCATGCAAATCAGTCCTGTCTCCTCAACCACAGAAGAAAAAAATTGAAAAGACTGAACTTTAATATCTCCCTTTCAAGTCCCTGCTTGAAGGCCATCAAACCTTTTTCATGTGTGACATTCCATGTTCTCTCAGGACAGGCCTGTCAGTATAATCCACAAAAATTTTCCAGTGTGGTCACTTTACATTATCAACCATCTTTTGCTCAGTGTCCTTTTATTTGTTTAAAAACAAGCATTCCTTAAAAGCTTCAATATTCCCATAAGTAACTTGTGACTGTAATTGGCTTTTTATGACAGTATAACAGGTAAATATTCTCCTGGTAGTCAATCTAAGCAGGATGTGGTTCTGCCTCTGGTCCATGTGGTGTACACTGCAGAATAATGGTCACAGGAAGAAAATGTGAAAGACTGGTATTGGGGTTGGAAAGGAAATTGGGTCAGGCTGAAGAAGATTGAAGCCTTTTCCTGATCCTCATTCAATAAGGTTGAACCTCAACAGCAAATTCAGTAATGTAATGTGTAGTATGACTTGTGTTCCCAGTGATCTGCCCAACATAATACCCCAAGCTGGTATAGTACCTATCCCCTTCTCAACAAACATCTTTAGCTGCTATCACACCTCTGCCCTCTATCCATGGCCTGAAGCTGAAATGTGGGGTAAGGTAGATCAAGCTCACATTTATAATGGGTGTTTTATGATTTTAATTATCCTGCCCTGCAGTGATAACATGAAGATCTTGCTCTGATTAGCTAATTTCTTCAGTAAGTCATTGTCAGCTGGATGTTTCTGGAGTGAATGGCTAATTAACTAAATTAGCCTCTTGTTGAATTGATGGTTGCCTCTCAGCTTTCTTGGTGCTACATGAACTACTTAGGTGGGTGAGCTGGGAGGTGTGGATGGTGTCACTGACCTCTACCACCTGCTTTTATTATGTCTGTGCTGCTCTGATTTCAGTAAGGCATTCAAGACTGCCTGCCTGCAATGGTTTGTTGGCAGTCAAGATAATTCTTCATCTTGATTTGATCTGAATTCACCATGATCATTGGTTCTACACTTTGGACCTCAGTTAAAGCTGGGTGCTGTTCCTGTTTCAGAGCAGCACTTGTCCTGTGAAGCTGTCTGATATCTTTTCCCCTGTGGTTTGTGGACTCTTCTCTGACCCTCAGACTGGACAGGGTCTTTTTCACTAAGTGAAACAATGGTGCTCCAGAGTGAAATCTCTAATTTAAAAAAAAAAACCTGTTCTGCCATTTAATGATGATATGGCTAATTGGTGACCTAACTCCACATACCAGCTGTTTCCCAATCAATGTCTTTGATAGTGCATATCAAATATCGATCAGATTTTTAAATTTAAATTTCACTTTTGAAAGCAAGTTCCAAACCTCTAACACTGAAGTGTCTCTAATTTTATTTTAGATCCATGTTTGAACCAAGGCTGTAGTGAGGTCAGGTGCTGAATGGCCCTAGCAGAATCCAAACTGAGCATCTGACCAGGTTGTTGAGCAAGTGTTGCTTGATAGTGCTATCAGCAACCCCTTCCATTGCTTTACTGATCAAGAGTAGACAGACGGGGTGGTAATTGTCTGGGTTGGACTTCAACTGCTAGTTGACAGGACTTACCTGGGCTGTTTTCAAACATAGCTCTTGCCTTTTGGGAGTATAAACAGTTCTATTATCATAATTGAGTGCTACTTACTGATTTAGCTTTACATTTAAGCCTTCAACTAATCTCATTGAAGTCAGTCATGCTTAGAATCCTGGTAGCTGCATGCTAAAGGACCATGTTGTATTTTATGATCACTAAGATAAATGTTCATGATCCATTGGGCATTAACTAAATCTGATTTATTCATCATGCCTGAGACTAGCATTAGCTCAGCATGCCTTTTGACCAATCACCCCTTCATGACAGCCCTGGTTCAGCAGCAAGTTACTGCAGTTGCATAAGCAACATTGCCCTTGGTCACTACTTCAGGTGTCAGCTAATCCTATCTTCAGTTTATACTGGGGGTTCTTAATAAACAAGCTCAGGAGCCATTTGGAATGATACTGAACAGTGGGCCAAAGGGGCAAAGTTGCCAGTGGCTACCAGACAAATTGGAGGCCTGATATTACATTTTCTCTTTACTGATTGGCATCTCAGTAAGATTAACAATGGTATTCTCTCTCCATGGCAACATGCTTTCCTCTTTATGGAGCTGTTCTATCCCATTCCACAATTTGCAAGACCTACTAATCTTGGTTGCCTGAATGAAGGATAGAACTTGCAGCCAAATATTTAATGGAGGGTATTTCAGAACTCTGCACAAACAGCAATAGAGGCTGGAGGTGAATTGGATGTGGATGGGAAATATTAATGCAAGTATACTCTGCTGTTTCTAACTTTTCTTTCTTTGTTCCAGTCAAACCAATAGTCACTGTCCAACCTAAAGTCTCACATCATTCTGGACAGTCGGCCCTGCTCTCATGTCACATCACTGGATTTTACCCTCCTGAGATTGAAGTCACATGGCTGAAAAATGGAGCAGAGATTCCCAATGGTGTTGTCAACACTGTGCTGTTATCAGATGGTGACTGGACCTATCAGGTGCTGGATCTCCTCCAATATCACCCAGTGTCTGGTGATAAATATACCTGCCATGTGAACCACATCAGCCTGAGTGAGCCCAGCAGCACAGACTGGGGTAAGACTCAGTATAACCTAGTGTAGCTTGAAATAACAAATTCTGGAAATACTCCAGTCTCCCAGGATCTATGGAGGGAAATGAGATTTAATGTTTCAAGTCCATGAACTTTTGCCAGTTTAACAACCATTGCCTTTACTCACTGTTTGCAGCAATCCTAGTACAGAACCCTGTAGGACACCACTGCCTACTTTCAGAGCAACTGTCCTTAATTGTTATCCTGTTTTCCCTATTTAACATTTGTAATTACTATACTACCCTTTCCTAATTCCATACACCTTCAGTTATCTTCTCTGGAGCCTTGTCAAGGGTTCTGACATGTGCACCTTTTTATCATAACCTTCAGCCCCCTATAGCCTGTTCAACTTTAGTTCACTTCTAACTGCTTTGTAGTGTTTTCAGTGATGTAATCATTCATTAAAATATTCTTGATCCAATAGTCCTATATCCAATCATTTTTCTAATCTGTTTTTGCACTAACTTGCTTCAGGACATGAACCTGACCATGGTCATTATACCAGAAGTGCTTACTCTGCAACTCACCTACCTGATATCCTTTTTAATATCTAATGATTTAATAACGGAGATTGCTTGATTTAATAATAGAGATTCCCTACATGTATTAGAAATTCAATTTCCTTGTTAGTTTAGTCAGTTGGTCCTACTTTTTTCTGCCTTAGTGCATTTCCACTTCTCTTCCACAATGAATGTAATGATACTCCAAATTATATACAGGGTTCAGACAGTCAATATCAGTCTTATAGCAAACATTCCCTCCTGCATGTGTATTGTTGTCTCCTCCATTCATTGTCATGTCCTTAAAATAATTACCCAGTGTTTACCTTTCTGTCCATGCTGTTATATCCATGATTGTTGGAATTTGAAGCAATGACCATTGCAATACATACACTTTTGCTCAATTAAGCACTACTCCTTGTCCCTTGATTTTTATTTTGTGCTTGCTCCTTTCCAACATGTTATCTTAGATTGCTTTTATTTTGCCTGTTATGGCAGATGTATGCCAGGCAGACCAAATCCACAAGGGAAACTTGGTTGTGCTATTATAACAGTTCTGCAATTTTTTTATTCACTCATGGGATGTGGGCTTCACTGGCTGGGCCAGCATTTGTTGCCCTTGAAGGTAGTGGTGTGCTGCTTCAAACAGTTACTGTCGATGTGGGTGTACCTACCCAGTGCTGTTAGGGAGTTCCAGGATTTTGACCCAACAATATATTTCCAAGTCCAGGAGGGGGTGTTCCATCTGTCTATCCTTCCCCCTTCTAGATGGTAGTGGTCATGGGCTTAGAAGGTCCTAAGGATCCTTGAAGTTTTGTCTTTATTACAAGATGTGTGCACTGAATTCAGAAGTAAATCTACTAGACCTTTTAGATTTTTAAATTCAAATAGATTTTGAGCACATACTGCTATAACAAATCTTAATTCCTAACTGACCTGACTCCCATTTACATGCCCCCACTTAAGGCAACAATCCAAAAATAGATTTTAGATTTAAAACAACCAGCAAATTAACACAACCACCTGACAGTGGAACTCAAATGGCTTTTCCCAACTTCAGCTACTTAGACTTGTGCACTTGAAGGCTGTTTCTCTCTCTCTCGTTAGATCTTACATGGCCCTCATTCCCCTTTGTTCTCCCTTTAATATGTAAATTCTGTTGTTCCATATGGATTTGGAACTGTCTTCCTCATAACATAACTTTCATGTTGCCAATATTGTCAGTAACCTTGGGGAGGTGGTGTTGGGGAAGAGAGAGAGAGATGCAAATAAACACCTTAGCCTTTAAATTATATGGTTAGTTGTAAACAGACTTATGGTCCCTTTGGAACCAAACCATCCTTTCATTTATCTAACAATGCCTTCACACCTTACATGTTAAGCCAGCATCCATGTTTACTCATTAGCATGTCAAGCACATTTCTACACTTAGCTGCTTTTGATTTCAAGCTTGCAGTATACTTCATCTAATTAAATCAGAGCCAGAGCCACCTAGGTTTATGCCCATAAACCTAATTAACAAGCCAGAAAAATACTATAAAAATTATACTTTCATCACATCCCTGATGGTTTAAATGTCTTGTTTCTTTCCCAATTCCTACTATTCCTTTTTCCTATTCCTTGCAGAATAGCTCCCATCTTCCCCCAGAACTGGTGTTAATGCCCAATGAAATGGAAAGCTTAGCCATGTATTGAGTTTAGCTGTCCTTGTCTATTCTGGCATATAGCTGGCAGAGTAATCTAAAGATTACCAGCTTCCTCAACTCTCTTCCCCCCCTCATTTGTTTGCGATCTTGGTGGCCATGTGACTATCCTCAAACCTGCTCTTTCACTCATGGCCACAATCTCTGAAAGCTGAACTTTCACAGGGACCTGTAACTGTCACTTGGAGGATATGTTATATTTAAGTCAAAGACCATACCTTGCTGGAATTCAAATAGCCTACGAAGCTGTGTAGGAAAACTGGGGGTCTAATGCAGTCACACCTACATTCCTGTTCCCATTTTCCATTTTGTCTTCTCTGAATTATGTCTGCCAGAGACTTTAAAGAGGCCTGCAGCCCCTCTGCTTCCCTCACTGTTCCTGAATGTGGTTTGGTTTGACCAAGCACTAGAAACTTGAGTCCAGCTCCCTAGATGTGGCAGCAGCTTTGGAATTTCTTTCAGTAGATCACCCTGTTCTGCTCTAACACCAAGATTGTTCTTATAGAAGTACAGAGTACACCTGAATCAGAGAAACTCAAGATCATTGTTGGAGCTCTGGGCTTTGGGATTGGGTTGATCATTCTGCTGGCTGGAGTGATAATGAGACTGAAGAATGCTAAAGGTAAGATTCTGTTCCAGCCTGAAGCACTGAACACTTATCCTCCAGATGTGGCACTAGATAGTCTAAGCTTTTTTTTGTGGCACTGTACAGAATAACTCCAACTCAGACTGATATTTACAGCACAGGCCACCATTCAGCCCATTGTGTCCACAATGGCCAACAAAGATCTGACTACACTAATCCCAATTTCCAATGCTTGGCCCATAGCCTCCAGGGCTGTGCAATCCAAGCGAGTATCTAATACAATGGTACCAGAGTTTGACTCAGCCATCCCTTCAGGCAGGGCGTTCAGACTCCCACCACCCTCTGGGTGAAAAATTCTCAACTCCCCCTTAGATTTAAGGTAAGAGGTAGAAGGCTATTCCCCCTGGTTATTGATCCCCTCTACTGATGGATGCCTTCCTATCCACTCTATCTATACCCCTCAATCTTGTACACCTCTCAGGTCACCCCTCAACCTTTGCTGCTCCAAGGAAAATAACACCAGCCTATCCAATCTTTTCTCATAGCTCAGACCCTCCAGCCCAGGCAGCATCCTGATAAATCTCCTCTGCACCCTCCAGTGCGATCACATCCTTCATATGTGGTGACCAGAACCCCACACAGTTGTGGCCTAACCAGTGTTGTATGCAGTTCCAGCATAACCTCCCTGGTCTTGTATTCTACACCTCAGCTAATAGTCAAGTTTCCCATATGCTTTAACCACCTTATCTACCTGCCCTGCTACCTTCAGGGAGCTGTGGATATGCACACCAGGGTCCCTCTGATCTTCAGTACTTTCCATGGTCTTACCATTTGTAGTGTAATCCCTTGCCTTGTTAGCCCTTCCCAAATGTATTACTTCATTTCTGGGTTGAATTCCATTTGCTGCTGCTCTGCCTACCTGACTAGTCCATTGATATCCTCCTGCAGTTTACAGCTATCCTCACTATTTACCACCCTACCAATTTTGTCATCTGCAAACTTGATCATACCCCCACATTAAGTCCAATCAGTTATGTGCACCGAGCCCTGCAGAACTCCACTGGAAACAGACTTCTAGTCACAAACATTCCTCTGCTTCCTGCTTCTTAGCCAATTTTGGGTCCAGTGTGCCACTTTGCCTTGGATCCCACGGGGTCTAACTTCGTTGACCAGTCTGCCATGAGGCCTTGCTAAAGTCCATGTAGACCACATCAGATGCATTAACCTCAACACTCCTGGTTGCATCAAAATTTGATCAAATCAGCAACATGACTTCCCTTAACAAATCCATGCTGACTATCCCTGATTAATTTGTCCAAGTACAAATATATTCTGTCCCTCAGAATTATTTCTAGTAACTTCCCCACCGCTGAGGTTAGAGCAACTGGGCTGTAATTTCCTGGCTGATTGCTTAGAAAATCCAAATATTAGTCTTCCTGGCTGCTGATTTTGGGAAATCCAAGTTGACATTGTTACCACAAGTAAGGTAAAACCCTTGCATTGGAAGTCAGCTAGTTCAAAAACAAAAATACCTGGGGAAAAACTCAGCAGGTCTGACAGCATCTGTGGAGCGGGATACAGTTGATGTTTCGAGTCCATCTGACCGTCATCAGAACTAAGACATATAGAAATGAAATATAAGCTGGTAGAGGGGGTGGAACAGGTAGAGCTCAATAGGGGGCCAGTGATAGGTGGAGGCCAAGAAGAGACTGCCAAATATGTCATAGACAAAAGGACAAAGGGTTGTCGATGGTAGTGATATTATCTAAAGGATGTGCTAATGGGGACATTTAAGGGTAGCAAGCAGGACAAGCTAGTGGAAGATAGCCCTAGTGGGGGCGGGGTGGGGGAAGGGATCAAAATGGGCTAAAAGGTGCAGATGAAACAATAGATCGAAATAAATTTAAAAATAGATGGGAAAAGAAAATTATGTATTTGTAAAAAAAAAAAAAATAAATTATTGGTAAAAGAGGGATTGGAAAGGAGGTGGGGATAGAGGAGAGAGTTCATGATCTGAAATTGTTGAAATCAAAAATTAAGTCCTGAAGGCTGTAAAGTCCCTAGTCGGAAGATGAGATGCTGTTCCTCGTTTGCATTGAGCTTCACTAGAACATTGCAGCAGTAGCTGGCTTGGAGCTTGGTACAAAGTTGGCAGGGGAGCTGCCATAACTAGAACAGTTTAGCTGGGAATTTTTACTTATGTCAAAAGCACAGAACAGAAAATTCCTTTGATCGTTAAAAGTAGTGGATAATCAGACTATAAGGATATTTCTGAATTGCTGTTCAGGAGTTGAATATGTAATAACCCAGGTTATAAATGAATACACAGATGGCCCTGCATCAGGCACAATCTATTCTATGCATAGATTTTAAAGATTCAACTAAGTTGCAATGTAACCAGACACTGGTTCATTATAATACAGACAAGTAATTGTTACAGATTCTGAGCATTTCAGTGAAAGGAATGAAGAACAAAGTTCAGCGAGTTAAGTGCAGGGGAAATTAGGCCCTGAATTGGATATGGTATTGTGGGTTTGCCAGACTTGATTAAGGAAGAGAAACAATGCCACAAACAGCTAATGTGTGAGTTTGACTCTGCTGGATACCACTAGTGTGAAAGCTGTGTATACTTCCCCTGCCACTTGTAGTGAGTGTGGCATTTTGAAAGCCTGTTTTTGAATGTCCCTTTTTTAAAATCCAAATGAAATTGGCCTGGTGATGTTGAGTGATCATTTGATCTAGATTGTATTGGAGATAGGAGTTGTCTAAAGCAAAAGTAAATAAACAAGTGACTCAATCTTGATGGGTATGGGCAGGGTAAATAGTGAGAAACTGTTCACTCAAGTACATCAAGAACTAAAGGGCACAGCTTCAAGGTAATGGGCAAAGGGAATAGGTGAGAAATTTCCCACTACAGGGTGGTTCAAATAAAACAAATTTCCTGAACAGGGGGTGGAGGCAGATCTGGTCATGGTATTCAAAACGAATTGGATTGCTGAGTACCAGGTTATGAGGATAAGGCAGGGGAGTGGGACTGGGTAGAATGGGCTTTCAATGAGCCAGTGCAGACTTGATGGGATTCAGGTTCCAGTTAGTGTTATTTGCAGAAAAATGTGCAAAAATCAGGGAGGTCAGAATAGTACTGGAGCTAAAACTGTGTTTAAGGCAACTGATGGCACAACAAGTCAAGACACAGCTAGCAAAAGGAGAACAAAAATGGATCCAAGCAGTGGCCTACCCTTTTTGGGAAGGGGTGGGGGTCTGTGAAAATCTGTGCTGAGACTGCTGTCTGCATGGACATCAGGCTTGCCTCCTGTAAGTTTAATGCAACTCCATCTGGGAAATGGAGGGCTGTGAGTCTGAGTAGCTGAGGTTGCAGAATAACAGAATTTAGTGCAAAAGTAGATCATTCAGCCCATTGTGTACATTGGCACTCTGAGCAATTCACTTAGTACCATTCTCCTCCCTTCACCTTTTTCAGACAACAGTAATCTCCTTTCATGTTTTGATTAAACCTGCCACTACAACTCTCTCCCTCAGGCAGTACAGTTCAGACCCTAACCACTTAATGCATTGAAGTTTTTTGTCACAAATTTTAGCAATTACTTTAAATTTGTTACCTCTGGTTCTTGATCCTTTCACTAGTGGGAACAGTTTTTTCCCCTAACTACTCACACAACCATGTAGTGGGAAATGCTTGTAGTTTCCTATAAGTCTTTCTATAGCCATAACAATCAAACCTAATACATTAACAGGCAAATGACACTTCAAATAAAAGTAAATTTCACTTTAAATTGTCAATATAATGTATTTGGTTCATTACAGTAAGTTTTTTTTTTAAAGTGAAATCTTGTTCATGGCTTCTCAAGCAACCCTCCAACATTTAGGTAGAGATCAGGCACTCAACTTTTTTAGCCATGAGAATCTAAATCAGGAGAGCTCTATCTAGCTGACCTCTGATCAATGCCCCCAATGAGCAGGGCTCCTCATGTTTTCAATGCATTATCTGGTTAACATTTGCTCCAAGTTTGATCTAAATCTGCACTTGGCTTTGGTTTAGAAAACCCTTTCACATTCACAGTATCTCCCAAAGCCCTTTACAGCCAATGAAACCTTTTTGAAATGTAATCACCTGTTGTAATGCAGGAAACAGGACAAGCAATTTGCAAACCGCAAACTCCCCCAAAGAAACGTGACCAGAATCTCTGTAATGAGGGTTAAATATTGGCCAGAACACCAGGAATAACTCCTGTTCTTCAAAATCATGCCATTGGATCTTTTGCATCCAACTGAGGGCAGCATGTACCTTGGTTTAACATGCCATTAAAAAGGCAGCACCATGAGAGTGCAGCAGTCCTCAATACTGCATTGAGTACTAGCCTGTGATCAATCTTGGAGCAAGACTTGAATCCAACTTTCTGACTCAGACAAACTAACCATATTTACTTTCTCTTTCAGCCATCCTGGATTCCAGCAATCCTGGCCCACGTAAGTATCCCTGCAGAGAATTATTTTGGATCTGTTGCTGTGGGAGGATACTCTTGTCAGTTCTGACAATTATAACTTTTTTATGGCATTCGCAGCTAGAAAAACCCAGGGCAGATACAGCAGTTTAGACAAAGTTAAGCTCCTGCACTGGTTGGGAACTGGATTGAGATTCTCTCCAAACATGGACCTTCACTGCTTGTTGATGTAACTTTCATCCTTCACTGTAGGCAAAAGCCTGTGCAGAAACCCTGTTTCCATCAGTCCCATCTCAGCAGTAATGTAGAAATAAGGCAGGTAATCTATGATGGGAGCTATAAATACTTTTCCACACCCCAACCATGTTTCTAACCTTGACCATTTCAATGATTTATGTGCAACATAATTCCAGATGCTTCTACCTATATACTATCAGTATATAGTCAAGCTCTTCTGTCTGTTTATTGTACAACTGGCTATTGCTATCTGCTCATTGAGGCTAATTGCAGGCTGACCATAAGCAGTTTGGTAATGAGCTGTGTACAAAGATGAGTCCTGTACTTTCTAACCCTGGTAACCTTTGTTTCAGGTCTGATGGGTCCAGCTGTCAGTTAACTGACCCAGTCCTGTGGATGTGGCAGACAGGATGAAACAGCTTCAAAATCATCTTTAACTCCTCCTGACTCAGTATTTAAAGTGACCACAGCTTACTGTCTGCTTGACCTTGACTTTTGATAGTTTACGATTAACTTTGTGCTGTTATGACATTTTTACATGCAACTTGTTTATCATGTTAAATACATGCTTAAAAACAGGGATATGATCAGTGCACAGCTTACTGTCAACTGAATCATGGTGAGTAACTTCCCCAGCCCTCCAAAGATAGGGATCAGTGCTGGATGTAGGTCTGAATCTTTGTTTTAACATTCCCTTGCCTGTTCATTCAGCCTTGGCCTTGTTGTAAATGTCTTAATCTGCATTTACTTGTCAAATTTGCTAGATTTTATATATGTAAATGTTTTTATGCAGATTGTGAGTTAATGACTTTTTAATCTTTGTCATAGTGAAACCATTTTGATTAAAAACTATTTGTACTTGGGCTTGCTGCTGTTTGGTCCTTTTATAGTCACTTGCCTCATTCAGCAGTTTGATGGGCTTTTCATTCCTAATCAACTTTATCACTGGTGTTGATTGTGGAGTCCTAAAGTTTCTGGAACTCTTTTGGCAGACAGTATGGGGCTGATGCACATTTGAGTTTAGGTATCCAAGCCTAGTTCATGGTGTGCACCCTCTACACTAATATCCCATGGTACAAAATGAGCTGCCCCAGGACAGGTGGGTATTCCAGAATACCCAATCAAAAATAGCCACAAAACCAAGTTCAACACCATTCACCACAAAGCAGTTTACTCAATTAGGGCCAGCATTGGATTCAGTGTAAAATGGCTGTTTACCAAAGCAACCATTGGGAGCCAGACTGGAACATCAGTGCCCTTCCCAACAGGAGACATTGATTTTCATTCACACTCAAAATCAGTGCCTATTGGACTGAGATGGAGATAAATTCCCTGTCTCCACCATAGGTTTAGATAGATCACTAGACTGGACAGCCAAAGGATAACTATATCCAATATCCAGGGAAGTGCTTAATAACTGGGCATTTGTCTCACTCAGTACCCCTGGATAGTCTCTACAGATATTGAGTATATGGATTAAGTGCCTGACTTTCCACTTAAAACCAAATCTCCAAAAAAAAACTTGTATTGGAAGAGCACTCAATCTGACAGGATTGCTTTACTGAACAGGCCTGACTGAGTTTCCTGGGGTCAGTCACTGAGCTGTCCTTCAATAACATGTCAAGCCTATTTCTGCAAATGTGACAGATGCTTGACCAGAGTTGTGCTGAACTCTACTCTCTTATAACTCAAGGCAACTTTTACCACAGATCAAAGGATTAAGCCCCAAGCACTGATCACTGACCAATGATCGAGATGCAAGATTGAACACATGTAGTGAACTTTAGTCAGGTACATCCTTTTGAGGATGTTACAAATGGGATAGATAAAAGGAAATCGGATCTAGTGTATTTGGATTTCCAAAGGCATTTAAAGTGCTGCTGCACAAGGTGAGATCATGGTGTTGGTTAAAGGGTTGGATGAAAGGAAACAATAAATGGGCCATTTCAGGTTGCAAACTAACTAGTGGAGTACCACAGGGATTGGTGCCAGGGCATCCACTATTTAGTTATATCAGTATCTCAGATGAAGGGACCAATGGTATCATTGCAAAATTGATAACTCCCAAGTGGAGTCTCAAAAGGGATATGGATAGGTTAAGTGGGCAAAGGATTTGACATGGAATGCATTGAGATTGTCCATTTTGATAGGAAGAATATTTAAATGGAGGGACTGCAGAATGCTGTCATAGAGGATCTGGGTGTCTTTGCTAACTTTGATTCATGTACAAATACAACCAAGGAATTAGGAAGACAATGAATCTTTGCTATTGCAAGGGGGATGGAGTATGAGAGAAACCTTGTTACAATTATACAGAAGGGATATACTTGCCTTGGAAGCAATTGAGGTTTACTAGGCTGATTCCCTGTGAAGGGAGTTACCTTGAAAGATTGAGCCAATACTCAGAATTTAGAATGAGGTGATCTGATTGAAACGTACTTCCCCTGCCCCCAAGATCATTTGTTTCTCAAATGCTGAGAGGATGCTTCTCCATGGCTGAATCTAGAAATGGGAGTCATAGTTTCAAAATGAAGGGGTCTCCCTTTTAAGATGTAACTGAAGAGGAATTTCTTGCAGAGGGTTTAAACTTTAGAATTCTCTTCTGCAGTAAGCCATGGAGGCTAGCAGGCCCTTGAATATATTCAAGGGTGAGTTAGGCAGATTTTTGATTACAAGTGAGTACAGTGTTATGGGAAAAGGTGAGAAAGTGGGGTTAGAGCCACAGTTGATTCAGCCATGATCTGGAAAGCAAAGCAGTCTCGAGGTTGTTAAATGGCATAGTCCGATTTTCCTTTATTTCAACTCCAGGGCAATGGCCTTGATGCTCAGCATCTGTTCCTGGAGAACCAGATCTCCAGGTAAGCTTGCCATGTAGGTGAGAAATGGGAGGAGGTCTAGGATAGATCCTTGACTCCAGAAGTAACTGCAGGGATGGGAACAGAAGTCATTGTTGGAGAAGCTTCCTCCAGACTGCTAAATTTTTAGCTGAGTTGAAGTTGATTGCCAGTTTGGGTGAGTAAGGGAGAGTATAGGTGGAGTGTATAGGCCCAATCTTTCAAGGTAACCCCCTTCATCACAGGGAATCAGCTTGGTAAACCTCAATTACAGATCTTTGCAAAAATCTGATTTTGTTTATTTGGCATTTGAATGAAGTTTTACTATCTAAATTTTCCAGCCTTAGGAGGGTTTTAAGGACTCTGCTGCACAAGGAGTTGAAGTTAGCTAATTAAGGGAAGCAGCTTGAACCAGATTTTCTGTAACTAGGGTCAGCTAACTGCTTAGTTTCAGTAGAATATATAAATGTTTCAGTCTGACTTTGAACAGAGTGGTGGAGTTTGATGATTTAAGGGAGTTAGGTGAGTAGGAAGGGGGTGCTCCTTCACTTGTGCTAACATTTCCACCCTGTAGGAATTGATTCTTCAACTAAAGTAGAAGGGGGTGGGATGGGGGTGGGGGGGAGAAGCAAAAAGGAACATAGTGGTAGTAGGGGACAGCAAAGTTAGGAGGATTGACACTGTTCTCTGCAGCATAGAGTCCAGACAGCTGTTGCCTACCTGGTCCCAGGGTTCAAGGCTGGAGAGGAACTTGGAGGGGGAAGATCCAGTTGTCATGGTCCATGTGGATACCAATCTGAGTATGAGGGGCTAGATACTAAAGAGCCACAAAGGTTATCCACAAATCTGTTATTACCTGAGCCACATGTAAATTGGCAAAGGGGGAAAATCCAGTTAGAGGAATGAATTTGTGGCTCAGACTGTGGGAGAGGTGGGTCTGGTTTGTGGGTAATGGCATGTACAGCATTGCAGAAAGTGGGATCTATACTGCTGGGACAGTGTGCCTGAACCATGGTGGGACTGGTGTTTTAGAGAGTCACATCTTTAGAAGTCGAAGGTGTTGAACTAATTAGTGGGGGAAGGGATCAACTTTGGGGAGATATAGTAAACCAAGGAGTAGCGAGACCAGGCAAGGGAGGTATTAATATGAGAAATGATAAGCAAAACATGACAGAAAGCGATAGAGTACAAATTGGAGTAAAACCAGTCAAGGCTAGAGGTTACAAAAATGAGTTCTGTATCTAAATACACATAGCATTCAAAGTAAAACAGATGAACTGATGGGTAATGGCCATCAAGTTGTATTTATTTGCACCATCAGTTCATCTGTTTTACTTTGAATGCTATGTGCATTTAGATACAGAACTCATTTTTGTAACCTCTAGCCTTGACTGGTTTTACTCCAATTTGTACTCTATCGCTTAAGTATTTTAATCTATATATAAAATTATATATGACTGGACAGGCTATACTAGACCTGGCATTGTACAGAGGATTAATTGATAACGTCATTGTGAAGGCACCCCTGGGCAGCAGTGACCACAATGATTATATTTTGCATTGAGGGAAAGAGGAGTGGGTCCAAGATGAGTATTCTAAACTTTAAGGGCAATTATGAGAGAATGAAAGCAGAGTCAGCTAAAGTGAACTGGTGAATTAGTTTAAGGATAGGTCAATGCAGCGGCAGACATTTAAAAGGATATTTTAGAAAATAGAATAGATACATTCCAACAAGGAAAAATTCCAAGGGAAGGAATCATCTGTGGTTAATACCCTCTAACTTTTTTAGTTAAACTTAAAGAAAAAATGTATAATTACGCAAAGGTGGGTGGCAGGTCAGGAGATTGGACAGAATATAAAGCACAGCAAAGAATGGCAAATTAGAATTGAGCAAAAGCTAGCTTGTAATATAAAGATGGATAGTAAGAGTTTCCATAGATCTTTTAAGAAAAGAGCACATGGTCCTATAAGTGCATCTGGGGAATTAATAATGGAAAATAAGGAGATGGCAGATGAATTAAACTGGTAATTTGCATCAGGTTTCACTATAGACGATACAACTAATATCCCAGAAATAACAATCAAGAATTGGGAGGGAGGAGCTCAGGGAAATTACAATCACCAGGGAAGTGGCACTCAGCAAATTGTTGGAGCTGCAGGCTGACAAATCCTTGGGTCCTGATGGACTTCATCCAAGGGTCTTAAAAAGTAGTTAATAAGATAGTTGATGTCTTAGTTTTAATTTTCCAAAATTCCCTGGTTTCGGAAGGTGCCATTACATTGGAAAATAGCAAATGTAACTCCTTTACTCAAAAACAGGGGGAGACAAATCAGCAAACTTCAGGCCAGTTAGCTTAACATCTGCCATAGGGTAAATGTTAGAAGTTAAAGATGTTATGGCAGGGCACTTGGAAAAGTTCAGGGCAATCAGGTGGTGTCAACATGGTTTTGTGAAAGGGAAATCAAGTTTAGCCAATTTATTGGAGTTCTTTGAAGGAGTCACATGTGCTGTGAATAAAGGGGAACCAGGTGATGTACTGTACTTAGGTTTACAGAAAGCATTTGATAAGGTGCCATGTCAAATGTTTTTGCAGAAAATAAAAGCTCATGGTGTATGGGGTAAAATATTGGCATGAATAGGTTGGCTAACTAACAGGAAACAGGGTAGCCATAAATGGATCTTTTTCTGGTGGTTGGGCTCTAACGAGTGGTGTGCCACAGGGATCAGTGCTGGGACCTCAACTTCTTACAATTTATATAAATGATTTCGATAAAGGGACCAAAGGTATGTTCACTAAATTTGCTGAAGGGACAAAGATAGGTAGGAAAGTAAATGGTGAAGAGGACATAAGGAGGCTTCAAAGTGACAAAGTAAGTAGGTGGACAAAGACCTGACAAATGGAATATAATGTGGGGAAAATGTGAAATTGACCATTTTGGCAGAAAGAATAAAAGAAGCATATTATCTAAATGGTGAGAGATTGCAGAGCTCTGAGGTGCAAAGTGACCATGTCTTAGTGCATGAATCTCAAAAGGCTAGTATGCAGGTACAGCAAGTAATTAGGAAGGTTAATAGAATGTTATCATTTAGCGTGAGGGGAATTGAATATGAAAGTAGAGAGATTATGCTTAAGTTGTATAGGATGTTGGCAAGACCACATCTGGAGTACTATGTACAATATTGATCTCCTTATTTAAGAAAAGATGTAAATAAATTCGAAGCAGCTCAGAGAAGGTTTACAAAATTAATACCAGGAATGGGCGGGTTGTCTTATGAGAAAAGGTTGGACAGGCTAGGCTTGTATCCACTGGAGTTTAGAAGCGTAATAGTGACTTGTTTGAAGCATATAAGATCCTGAGGGGTCTTGATAAGGTGGATATGGAGAGGATGTTTCCATTTCTGGGAGAATTTATAACTAGGGGTCACTATTTAAAAAGGAGTTGCCCACTTAAGACAAAGATGAGAAAATATTTTTTTCTGCCTAGTGAGTCTTTGGAACTCTCAAAAGGCGGTGGAAGCAGAGTCTTTGAATATTTTCAAGGCAGAGCTAGATAGATTCTTGATAAACAAAGGGGTGAAAGGCTATCAGGGCTAGGCTGCAGGTTACAATCAGATTAGCCTTGACCTTATTGAATGGTGGGGCAGACTCAAGCGCCGAGTGGTTCCTCTCCTAATTCATATGTCCGTAAGTTTATGAAGGATGGGAGACCAGCCAGGAGAGCGATGGAATAGTCAAATCTTGAAATAACAATAGCATGAATCAGGTCTTCAGTGGCAAATGAGCTGAGGTAGGGGTGCAGGTGGAGGCAGCTAGCCAGTCTTTATGATGGAGAGAATGAAAGACTTGCATTTATATTGTGCTTCTTACAACCACAAAAACTTTTTTGAAGTCAGTGTTGTAATATAGGAAACATGGCAGCCAATTTGTGCACATCCAGCTCCCACAAACAGCAAGTTGATAATGACCAGATAGTCTGTTTGCTAGTGGTATTGATTGAGGGACCATTGCTGGTAAGGACACCAAAGATAACCCCAGTGCTCTTCTTTGAATTAGTGCCATAGGATCTTTTGCATCTACCTGAGAGGTTAACTGGGGCCATAGTTTAAAATCTCATCCCATGGCTGGCGGGAGGGATGAATCAGTGACGAGTTCAGAGATTGTGTGGAGAACCAAGACAACAACTTTGGCCTTTCCAATGAACAACAGGAGGAAATTGGTGCTGATATACAAGACTGCTTTTTGGACAAGCAGTCTGATAAATAGGCAATGGAGAGATCGAGAGAGGTCGGAGGTAGATTTGTGTTATCATTTATGTTGAAGCTAACTCCATGACTAGAGATGAGAATGGGGAGAAAGTGAAAGATGGAACCATTGGGGATTCTTGGTAAGTGTGTGTCTGTAACAATGGGCCTCTGCTAGAGATGCTCCAGCTGTGATCAGATTGGCAAGAGGAGCCAAGTGAGGGCAGACCACGGAACTGGCCATCAGAGAGGTGTTGGAGAAGGATGATTTAGTTAACTGTGCCAAAGGCTAGAGCATGGGGTTAAGGAGGGATAATGCACCCTGGTCGCAGTCACAGGGTGTCATTTATAACATTGATGCAGGCTATTTCAGTACTGTGGCAGGGGCAGAATCTGACTTGGGGGATGAGGGATGCAGGAGGTAGATTTAAATATGGAGTTGGAGAAAAGATGGGGATGAATTTGGGAAGTGACAACATGTTGAGTGATTCTGGAGAGAAAAGAGGGTTGAGATGGAGTGGTGGTTAGCAAGGACAAGCAAAGGTGGTTTTTGTGAAGAGGACGCTGATAACATCAGATGTGAGAGGTGGGGATGTACCTAAGGGGAGAGAATTATTAACACTATCAGTTAACATGGAACCAGGAAAGGAAATTAGATAGCGGTTAAGTGGGAAAGGGGTCGAGTGAAGAAGAGATGGGTCACTTGGACAGGATAAACTTGGAGAAAACATCAGAGGAAATAGGAAAGAAACTGGAGTAAGTTACAATTCCAGGGCTAGGGCAGGGGAAGATTTGGCCTGATGGGATAGGGGAAGGGAGGAAAGCAGCAGAGGCAGCTGATTGAATAACCTTGATCTTAGTGACAAGGAAATCGTGAGTTCCTCACTTGTTGGGGGTAAGGGAGGAGTGGGCAGGGGCTAGGTGTTTAAAGAGACAGTTTGCCGTACAGGAAAGTATTCAGTGGTTATCCTTGGTCTCCAATACAATCCTAAAGTGATTAGTAGGTTGAGCATAGAGGAGTGAAGCCTGACAGCAGGAGATGTGGTCCAACAAGGCCTGGTGATGGTTAAACCTGTCCTGTGCCAGATGTGCTCAAATGTGCAGTCTGAGACTTGAGTGAACATAGATCAGAGCCATATCCAAGTAGGGAGAGAGTAAAGGTTAGACACAATAACAACTACAGAAATGTTACGGTAAATAGAGGTTAAAGGATAGAGAGTTTGGAACTTTAAGTGTTGTAAGTGATTTGGAGGAAGTTTTCTCTTCCTAGGGGTAGATGCAGAAGATGTTGGAAGAGATAGTTGGGGGATATAGGAAGTGATTAGAGAGTGCATCATCTGTGGGATTAGAAATGTCATGGGAAAGGCAACTTCAAAGGGTGTGAAAATGGATAGGAGAGTTTATATGGAGGAAGAGGTTAAAGGAGCATAAGAGGTCAATGAAATCAGGAGAGAGAGGGCAGTGAGTTGAGAGGAGGGTTTGAACCACAGAGGATAAGGAGTCACTCAGTGCAGAAGCTGAGAGGATTGACAATACCTTGGAGAGAAACTTGAGGTGGGGTTTGGAGGGTAGTCAACAGCACGGACTTTAAAACAGTCTGGAAGGGTGGGAAAAGAAGGAGGAAGAGAGGTGGGAAAGGGGGAGAAAGTATCAGAGGGATAGAGAAAAGACAAATGTGACTTGATGATAAGGGCCACAGCATTGCTGCGATGATCTGGGCAGGGCAAGTGGAGGAATGTACAGACAGATATGGAGGCTTCACTAAGGGAGAAAGGGTTGGCAGCTATCGGCCAAGTTTCCCCTAATGCCTTGGATGGCAATGGTGTTATTTACAAGTGAACAGAGATATTCTGCAGGGATGAGAGCTGAACCAATGACAGAGACAGTGGTGGGCCAGGCAGGCAAGATGAGAGAAGGTTAGTGAGGATAATCCCCAGTGCATACACAGGCAGGAGAGGCCGGGGGAATGGGGCAGTTAGGCAATATACAGCAGTGACTAGTTGCAACATCAAACAATTTGAGACAGCCCTGAAAATGAGTTTTTAACTGCAGAAGCAGATTTATTGCAAATGCAGATCCTCCCCTCTCACACAACAGTACCACAAGCTGATACTATTCTGATTCCAAATCCTCTTTCTCTACTATGAGGAAGTGAACATGAGATAAAATAGGAACTTTGATCTAACACATGAGACTGTTCCAAATATTATTGCATTCATGTCCAAATAAGGATGTGCTTGTTATTGTCTGTTTGCGATAGGATAACAGATTCACTGTCAGAAAGGGAACGAGCCACAAATCAATAGTTTCCATTTGGAAATGACACCATCCCACCCATAAACCGATGACCCAGTTAGCCAATAGGATCCTTCCAATATCAATTTGTTATCAGTTGCTAAAAGCCTGTTACATACAATGACTCAAACTGAAGCCTCAGTTACATTAGTGAATGGAGACACGTTCAGCAGGGACACTGGATTAGAGTAAGATGGAGGCTGTGCTCTCTATTAATATCCTTCCAAACTGAGGTGAAGGTGGAACAACTGCTACAAAACCATGGCCTTGAATCTTCCCTCTTCATATACCTGATGCTGGAGAAGGAAACAGAAACTTTCTGTTATCAGGAGGTAGAGAAAGACTAGGGTCCAGCTAGTTTCTACCAGACTGGCAAACACAAGGTTAGACATGGGTAGACACAGAGGTTGTTTTCCCTGGCTGGGGAATCTAGTACACTGGGGCAACATCTTAGGATAAGATGTTTATTATTTACGACTGAACTGAGGAGAAACTTAGAGGGTTGTGAATCTTTGGGATTCTTTATCTTAGAATTCTGGATGCTCCATCATCGAGTATATTCAAGTATGTGATAGATTTTTGATCTCTCCGGGAATCGAGGAAAACTGGAGTTGAAGCAGGAGAGCAGCCATGATCGGATTAAATGGTGGAGTAGGCGCGAGAGGCTGACTTAAACTGAATCTTCAGTTGTGTCAGCGAATGGAAACCCATTCACTGTGGATTAGAATAAACTGGAGAAGGACCATCATAGGCTGTGTTCCCCTGAAAAATAATGGGGACAGTGATTATAATCTAAGATTTTTGAACTCAATGTTGCATTCAGGAGGCTGTAAAGTGTCTAAATGAAAGATGAGTCACTGATCATCGAGTTTTGTTGAGCATCATTGGAAAAGTGTAGGAGGTTGAGGACAGAGAGGTCAGAGTGGGAGTAAGGTAGAGAATTAAAATGACCAGCAACAGGAAGGTCAGGGTCATGCTTGCGGACTGACCCCAGCATAGGCCAGACTGCACTGTGAGTAGCGATTACAGTATACTAAATTCAAAGAGGTACAGGTAAATCACTGTTTCACCTAGAAACAGTGTTTGAGGCCTCAGTGCAGAAGGGAGGAGGTAAAGGACAGGTATTCTCTCTGCTGTGCTTGCATAGAAAGGCATGGGGGGAGGTGAGGGGGTATTGAGGATTGGATCAGGGTGTCATGGAGGGAAAAGCCTCTTTAGAATGCCGTAAAGGGGAAATGTTTGGTAATAGCATCATTGCTGAGGTGGCAGAAATGGCAGGTTATCCATTGGATACATATTGGTGGTGTGGTTGGTGAGGACGAGGGTCACCCTGTCATGGTTCTGGAAGGGAGGGGAAAGGATGAGAGCAGAAATGTATAAAATGAGACAGACACAGTCTAGGGCGCTGACAACCACAATGGAAATCCTTCATTGAGGAAGAAGCAAGGTAGATATATTGGAAATGCTCATTTATAAGGTGCTATCGTCAGAACAGATATGACAGAGAAGCTAGAATGGAATTCAGTCCAGACAGGAAGTGGGATGTGCGGAAGTATAGCCCAGATAACTGAATATTAATTAATAGCCTATCCCAGAAACAAAGGCAGAGGAGTTAAGGAAGGGAAAGTTCAGAGAAGGTCCAGATGAAGTTGAGATAGGGTGGAAATTGGAAAAAAAGTCAACTAAGTTTCCTGTTCATGATGAAGCAGTGGCAATATAGTCATCAATGTAATTGAAAAGATGAGAATGGGGGCTTGAGTAGGACTGAAATAAGGAATGTTCCACATATCCCACAAAAGGGCAGGCATTGCTAGGAACTGTGCAGGTATCCATTGCAACACCTTTCATTTGGGGGAAGTAAGTTGAATTGAAGAAGAAATTGTTCAGAGTGAGAACAATTTCAGCCAGGTGGAGGAGGGTGGGACCTTTATGAAGATACGGTATGTTTATACTAGATTGAGAAACACAGAGCGTGTGAACAGTTTCACTTGGGTTCCAGTTTACAGGGAGGGGGAAGGGCTTGAGTGGAAAATCCCTGACTACAAACAGCAAATAAACAGTTTTACTGCAATGCCTTAATCTGTAGAGTGTAATTAATATGTTATAAAGATAAACATACTCCAACCAATGAAATTAAAAACCTGAACCATGTCTTCTGTACCGGGCAGAATGTATTTTTGGCAGTTCCATTTGGATACAGAGAATTTCATTATCAGTGCATGGTCTATAGTCTGTCCGTGAGTGGCTGTTCATTTGTCCTGGATTATTGACTCTAAAGTCTTCCCCAACTCCAACATTAGCCTGAATGCCCTGCAATTGTCACCTTTATCCTTCTCTCTTTTTTAAACATTTTGAATCCTTCAGGCTTCTGGCATCACTGTTCATCCTCACCAATCTACCTATTGCATTTGCACCTGTCCATGACAATATGGTAGGAGTGACCACCACGCAGTCCTTGTGGGGACTCCACACTGAGTGTACCATCTGTCAAGCACTGTCACCTTGCCAAATGGTATAGATTCAGAACAAATCTCTCAGTTCAAAACTGGGCATCCATGAGGTGCTGTGGGCCATCAGCAGCAGCAGAATTGTACTCAACCCCAATCTGTAACCTCCTGGCCCAGCATATTCCCACTCTACCATTACCATCAAGCCAGGGAATCAACCCTGGTTCAATAAAGAGTGCAGGAGGGCATGCCAGGAGCAGCACCAGGCATACCGAGCAATGAGGTGTCAACCTGGCGAAGCTACAACACAGGATTACTTGCATACCAAACAGCATAAGCAGCAAGTGATAGACAGGGCTAAGCGATCCCACAAACAACAGATCAGATCTAAGCTCTGCAGTCCTGCCACATCGAGCCATGAATGGTGGTGGACAATTAAACAACCCAATGGAGGAGGAGGCTCCACAAATATTCCCATCCTCAGTGATAGAGGAGCCCAGCACATCAGTGCAAAAGATAAGGCTGAAGTATTCGCAACAATCTTCAGCCATTAGTGCCAAATGGATGACCTATCTCGGCCTCCTCCAGAGTCCCCAGCATCACAAATGCCAGTCTTCAGACAATTATATTCACTCCATGTGATATTAAGAAATGGCTGAAGGCACTGGATACTGCAAAGGCTGTGGGCCCTGACAACATTCTGGCAATAGTACTGAAAACTTGTGCTCCAGAACTTGCCACACCCTAGCCAAGCTGCTCCAGTACAGCCACAACACTGGCATCTACCCGACTATATGAAAAATTGCCCACGTATGTCCTGTACACAAAAAGCAGGACAAATCCAACCCGGTCAATTACTACCCCATCAGTCTACTCTCGATCATCAGTAAAGTGATGGAAGGTGTTGCCAACAGTGCTGTCAAACAGCACTTACACAGCAATAACCTGCTCATTAATGCTCAGTTTGGGTTCTGCCAGGGTCAAGTAGCTGCTGAACTTATTACAGCTTTTGTCCATTCATGAACTGGTTAGCAGCCTTCCATCTCATGAGATGATGGTTTGTGCCATGATGGTTGACTTTGTGTTAAGCATTGCCTGGTGTAGCTCAGGAGTCCCACTCTGGCACGACAGTCTTTACCACTTGCTACAGCGGAAGATAGCAGGCTGAGAAAGTGCAGGATTCGCTGGCCTCTGTTTTCTCTTGGCCCTCTTCTTGGGCATTTGAACTTTCCGTTTCTGCTCACCTCTTCCATGCCTTTCCAAACAGTCAGCCTCCACAGGTCAAGGCCGTTGGCGACTATCCTTCCAGTTGTCAATGTCTGCGATCTTCATATCATGTTCTCAGGTGCCCCTGCAGTGTAGGTATGGATGCCCAGGACGTTGTGATCCAGTGGCCAGTACACTGTACAAAAGGCCTTTGGGTAAATGGCCTCATTCATCTAATGAATGTGGCTAAGCCAGTGCAGATGTCATTGACTTCAAATTGAGTGTACACTGATGGAGTTAGCACACTCCAGAACCTCTGAGCTGTTGACCTTGTCCTGCCAAGAGATGCTTGGGGTTCCCAGAGATGGGGGATTTTACCTACAAGGTTAGATTGGAGAAGCTGGTGTTGTTCTCCTTGGAACAAAGGATATTGAGGGGAGATTTTGTGGAGCTGTACAAGATTATGAGAGATTTCGATAAGGTAGATGAGAAAAAACTGCTGGCAGTACAGTCATGCTGCCCATGAAGAAGGTGGAAGCAAAGACAATAAGTAATTTCAAAAGAAAATTGGATGGGCACTTTAAAGAAATAAACTTGCAGGGTTTCGGGGATAGTGTAGGGGAATGGGACTGACTGGATTGCTTCATGGAGAGCTGGCATGTCATGATGGGTTGAATGGCCTCCTTCTGTGCCTAAATGTCTCTGACTCTATGACATCTATCAGTGAGACAGTGAAGGTGGAAACTATTCAGCTTTTTCTCCTGCCAAGCTTAAGTTGTCCAGGTCTCACCACTCTAGAGGAGTGTGCTGAGGACACAGGCTGGATAAACTTGCACTTTGGTGTTCTCAGTCAGGTTACTGTTGTTCCACACTCTCGTATTAGACTTGGACATAACAGCTGCAGCTTTTGTGAAGTGTGTGTTGATTTCAGTATCACGTGACAGATTGCTGGTGGTTGTGGAGTCTAGATATGTGAAGCAATCAATGGCCTCCAGTGTCACATTGTCAATGCTGATAGGTAGCAGTACAGCAACACCCAGGACCATGACATTTGTCTTCCTGATGCTGATGGTCAAATCAGACTCTACTGGTATGAGAAGAGTCTGCCCACTTGTCAGTGTAGTGCAAGTCTCTGTTGAGGACTTGGCGTATCTTTGTCTTGGATTTCAGGCGAGCAAGGCTGAACAGCTTTCTGTCAGTTCTGGTATGTAAATAGACTACTCTTTGTAAATGACCTGAAGGCACATGATTCCAGCAAAGAAAATAATATGCCAAAGAGTGTTAATGCCAGAACACAACCCTGTTTGTCCCCACTGTGGATAGCTGCCCTTACCCACCATGTTGTCATAGAAAGAGGAAATCACACTGAGCAGCCTCAGCAGGCAGACATTTTCCCCCAGCAGCTTAAATAGGCCAACTCTGCTCATGTGCTTGAATTTTTTGGTGAGATCGATGAAGGCAATATATAGTGAGCTCCTTTGCTCATGTCATTTCTCTTGTAGCTGACAGACATGTCAATTGTAGCTATTCCAGTTCTGAAACCACACTGGGTCTCAGGGTAGACACATGCAGCTGGGATCCGCAGTCTGACAAGAAAAACATGGGCAAATACTTTCCCATGATTCTTAGCATAGAGGTGACTTGTAATCAATGTGGTCATGCTTGTACAGATTCACAATCTTTGCATCCTGCATATCATGTGGCACTGGCCCCTCCCTCCAGCAGAGACAGAAGAATCATGGACTAAAGAATGGAATTCTCAGGGCAAGGAGAGAGTGACCTCAAGGCAGCATTTCCTTGCACTAATCCAGCAAAATGGAGAGTATTCCATCACATTCCTGACTTGTGCCTGGTAGGTGGTGGACAGGCTTTGAGGAGTCAAGAGAGTTTTCTCCCTGATTCTTATTGGCTCCAGTTTTGCTAGGGCTCCTTGATGCCACACTTGGTCAAATGCTGCCTTGATGTCAAGGGTAGTAACTCTCACCTCACTGCTGGGGTTCAGCTCTTTTGTCCACGTTTTAACCAAGGCTGTAAGGAGGTCAGGAGCTGAGTGGCCCTGGCGGAACCCAAACTGGGCATCAGTGAGCCTGGCTTAGCAAATGCCACTTGATAGCACTGTTGATGATCCCTTCCATCACTTTACTGATGATCAAGAGTAGATTGATGGGGCAGTAATTGGCCAGATTGGATTTGTACTGCTTTTTGTGTGGAGCACATACCTGGGCAATTTTCCACATAGCCGGGTAGATGCCAGTATTGCACTGTACTGGAACAGCCTGGCTAGTTCTAGAGCACAATTCTTCAGTATCATTGCTGGAATGTTGTTAGGGTTCACAGCTGTTGCTGCATCCAATGCCTTCAGCCATTTCCTGATATCATACAGAGTGAATTGAATTCACTGGTAGCTGTTATCTTTGATGCTGGGGGCCTCAGGAGGAGGCTGAGATGGGTCATCCATTCGGCACTTCTGGCTGAAGATTGTCATGAACGTTTCGGCCTTGCCATTTGCATTAATGTGCTGAGCTGTCCCATCATTGAGGATGGGGATATTTGTGGAGCATCTTTCTCTGGTTGGTTATAGGGTAACAAAGGTGGAAAGTGAACTGGAGCCAGTTGGAAACTGTGTCCCAGCAATAGGACCTGTGCATGTTGTACCTGTGATTGTCAGTGTGAGAGTCAGTAATGTCACCACACACCCTCTGACAGCTTGATGCTGTCCTGTTTCAATAATCTACGGAAGACATCCAACAAGAGCTTCCCTTCCAGTCACAGAGGACAGATTACAGCGTCGGTGGTTAGTAATTTTCTTTGTATTAATTGACGGGATGTGGACATCGCTGGCTGGGCCAGCATTTATTGCTCATCCCTATTTGCCCTTAGGAGGTAGCGGTGAGCTGCCTTCTTGAACCACTCTAGTCCATGTAGTGTCGGTACACCCACAGTGCTGTTAGGAAGGGAGTTCCAGGATGTTGACCCAGCGACAGTGAAGGAACAGCAATATATTTCCAAGTCAGGATGGTGAGTTGCTTGGAGGAGAACTTCCAGGTGGTGATGTTCCCATGTATCTGCTGCCCTTGTCCTTCTTGATGGTAGTGGTCATGGGTTTGGAAGGTGCTGTCTAAGGAGCCTTGGTGAATTCCTGCAGTGAATCATGTAGATGGTACACACTGCTGCTAATGTGCATTGGTGGTGGAGGGAGTGAATGTTTGTGGATGGGGTACCCCTCTACCTCCCTCAGTGCTGCACTGGAGTGCCAGCCTAGATTCTGTGCCCAAGTCAATGTGGCTATTCTTTATATAAGAACCTTCTTATTCTGTGTATAAAATAACATTGACAACCTAGAATATAGATTCACCTAACTTCGATCAAACAGCTGCTGTTAAGGTTTGATTTAGAAGGACAGACATGAGTTCAGACCCGTATTGTGTAGCAAAACTGGAGTCAATAGGAATCAGGGGGAAACTAGGTGTTTTAAATGATCCCAATACATCATTTGAATATTTGTCCCATTGCTGTTTACGGATCCCTGCTTTACAAAACATTTTTTCTACTTTCTTGGGAAGTGGGAGTTGCCCTTGAGAAGGCAGTGGTGAACTGCCTTCTTGAACCACTGCAGTCCATGTGCTGTAGGCACACCCACAGTGCTGTTAGGGAGAGAGTTCCAGGATTTTGACCCAGTGACAGTGAAGGAACAGCGATATATTTCCAAGTCAGGATGGTGAGTGACTTGGAGGAGAACTTCCAGGTGGTGGTGTTCCCATGTGTCTGCTGCCCTTGTCCTTCTAGGTGGTAGGGGTCACAGGTTTGGAAGGTGCTGTCTAAGGAGCCTTGGTGAATTGCTGCAGTGCATCTTGTAGATGGTACACACTGTGCATCAGTGGTGGAGGAATGAATGTTTGTGGATGTGGTGCCAATCAAGCAGGCTGCTTTGTCCTGGATGGTGTCAAGCTTCTTGAGTGTTGTTGGAGCTGCACTCATCCAGGCAAGTGGGCAGTATTCCATCACACCCCTGACTCGTGCCTTGTAGATGGTGAACAGGCTTTGGGGAGTCACGAGGTGAGTTACTTGTCGCAGGATTCTTAGCCTCTGACCTGCTCTTGTAGCCACAGTATTTATATGCTAGTCTAGTTCAGTTTCTGGTTAATGGTAAGTCCCAGAATGTTGATACTGGGGTATTCAGCAATGGTAATGCCATTAAATGTCAATGGGTAAAGGTTAGATTTTCTCTTGTTGGAGATGGACATTGTGTGACACTAATGTTATTTATCATTTATTTCAACGATTCTGCCTCAGAGTAACATGACTATCTCTTCATCTGGACTCCATTTTGTGCTTTTACCATCAGCAATAAGTGACTTTAATGAATGAAACAGGAATTTATTTCATATGTTGGCTTGACTCAAAACTGTCCCAAAGAATATTTCCAAATGTGATTGTGCTGTGTGTGTCTGAGCTTGGAGAGAGCCTGTGGTAACTGCGTGTGAGAGCAGATAGGAACACACAAAACCCACCGCTTCTGTATGGGCACACTGATCATCCCGAGTGTAGACATGTCCATAAATTATATTAGCAACTAGACTGTTAGCCAATAGGAACCAGAGAGCAACAGATTATCATCTGTTGCTGGGAGACATTCTCTCATGGTGTTCACATTTTTGTAACAAGGCTTATAAAAAACTCCATCACTTTGTTCTCCGGGGTGAGTTGGTGATCCAGTTCCCTGAGCTTAGCTGTGCTGAAACATTTCAGTAGAACAGGTCTCCCACACAGTTAACGGGACAATAGCCACAGATACATATTGTCCCATCACAGATCAATACCCAGAACCTCTTCACAAGGGGAAACAGACTGCACATTCCCCTCCCAAGTGGAAATGGGAACACATTGTGCATCATTTTGAGTGCTTAGCTTCCTGCTGTGCTGGAAAGTGCTGAGGGCAATCTCCATGCACCCAGACTGGTTTCATCAGGAAAAGAAAAGACAAATAATGCAGAAAATAAGAGCCTGATTCAAAGAATATGATCAGACCCCAGTGTAATGAAAGACAGTCTGCCCTGTACTGTCCAGTGAATGTGATCAGACTCCATACAAACATACATACAAACATATGAATTAGAAGCAGGAATAGGCCACTCAGCCCTTCAAGCATGCTCTGCCATTCAATTAGATCAAAGCTGATCTGATTATAACCACAAGTCCACTTAGCTGCCTACCCCCCGAAAACCTTTCATCCCCTTTCTTATCAAGAATCTATCTAGCTCTGCCTTAATAATATTCAAAGACTCTGCTTCCACCACCTTTCGAGGAAGGGAGCTGAAAAGACTCTCAGCCCTCTGAGAGAAAAAAAATTCTCCTCATCTCTGTCCTAAATGGGTTACCTCTTCTTTTGAAACTGTGACCCCTAATCCAGACCCCTTATGATTTTGAATACTTCTATCAAATCTCCTCTCACCCTTCTTTTCTCCAAGGAAAAGAGTCCCAACTTCTTCAACCTACCTTCATAACTGAAGTTTCTCATCCCTGGAACCATTCTCATAAACCTCTTCTGCACTCTCTCCAATGCATTCACATCCTTCCTAAAGTGCAGCACCCAGAACTGTACACAATACTCCAGCTGAGGTCTAACTAGTGTCTTATACAAGCTCATCATAACCTCCTTGCTCTTGTACTCTATGCCCCTAAGTTCAGGATGCTTACAAATTTTGCATCATCTGCAAATTTTGAAATTGTTCTGTGAACACCAAACTCTAGATCATTATTATATATATCAGATAAAACAACACTGATCCCTGGGGAACTCCAATACAAACCTTCCTCCAGCCCGAGAAACAACTATTAACCACTATCCTCTGTTTTCTGTCACTCAGCCAATTTTGTATCCATGTTGCTACTGTCCCTTTTACTCCATGAGCTAAAACTTTTCTCACAAGTCTGTTTAACAGCACTGTATCAAATGCCTTTTGGAAGTACTGTAATGTCCAGTGAATGTGATCAGTCCCAAGTGTAAAAGGGACAGTCTGCACTGTACTGTCCAGTGAATATGATCAGGCCCAAGTGTAAAAGGGACAGTCTGCACTGTACTGTCCAGTGAATGTGATTAGACCCCAGTGCATAAGGGACAGTCTGCACTGTACTGTCCAGTGAATGTGATCAGGCCCAAATGTAAAAGGGGCATTTTGCACTGTACTGTCCAGTAAATGTGATTAGACCCCAGTGTATAAGGGACAGTCTGCACTGTACTGTCCAGTGAATGTGATCAGGCCCCAGTGTATAAGAGACAGTCTGCACTGTACTGTCCAGTGAATGTGATCAGGCCCCTGTGTATAAGGGACATTCTGCACTGTACTGTCCAGTGAAAGTGATCATATTACAGAGTATAAGAGACAGTCTGCACTGTACTGTCCAGTGAATGTGATCAGGTTCCAGTGTATAAGAGACAGTCTGCACTGTACTGTCCAGTGAATGTGATCAGATCCCAGTGTATAAGGGATAGTCTGCACTGTACTGTCCAGTGAATGTGATCAGGCCCCAGTGTATAAGAGACAGTCTGCACTGTACTGTCCAGTGAATGTGATCAGACCCCAGAGTATAAGGGGAGTCTGTACTGAACTGGTGCTGACACTTGCTGTTCAATCAGCCATTATTAAAGAACGTTGGATGGATGGGTGTACACCTATTTAGTGAATTACATTTTGCCTTGAAACATGGTTTAAGGATGACATAAGGACAAGAGTGAGAAAGGGTCTTGGCTCAAAAGATCAGGAAGTAGAATCAGTATTGATGGAGATTAGGATTAACAAAAGTCAGAAAACACTGATGGGAGTAGTTTATAGGTCCCCTAACAGTTGTTATACTGTGGATGGAGTATTCAGCAAAAAAATAATTGGAGTGTGTAAAAAAAAGGCAATTTAATACTCATAGGATACTTTAATTTCCATCCCAGACTGGGCCAATCAAATTGGCAAAGGTGGTTTGGAAAATTAGCCTGTGGAATGGTTCCATGACAGTTTCCTGGAATAATTTGTTGTGACACTGACTAGGGGTAAAGCTATTTTAGATATAATATTGTGAATAAAGCAGTGTTCATTATTAATGTCATAATAAAGGATCTGCAGAGAAAAAGTAATCATAATACAACTGAATGCCATATTAAGCTTAACAGCGGCATACTCCAATCACAAACAAAAGTCTTAAACTTAACAAAGACAATTACATAGATATGGGAAAGAGAGCTGGCACAGGCTGATTGATTAAATAGGATAAAAGGTATTGCAATAAATAAACAGTGAGAAACATTTATTAACAAGAATTATTCATTCATGGCTTACTAAGAAAGTTAGATTAAAAGAAAAGGTTTATAATGTAGCTAGGAAGAATTGTAAGCCTGAGCATAAAGAGTGTTTTAGAAACCAGCAAAGGGACTCCAAAAAGTTGATAAAATAGAAAAAATAGAATATGAGAGTAAACTAGCCAGGAATATAAAAACAGACTGTAAGAGTATTTACAAATATAAAAGTAGCGGAATAGCTAAAGTAAACTTTGGTCCCTTGGAACAGAGACAGGAGATATTATCATGGGGAATGAGGAAATGACAGAGGCATTGAACAAATATTTAGTGTTTATATTTGTGGTGGAAAACACAAGTCACATTTTAGAGGGTAACCAGGGGCCAAAAAGAACGAGGAACTTAAGGTAATTAATGCCAGCAAAGGTATTGGAGAAACTTAAGGAAGTAAATTCCAACAAATCCCAAGGACCTGATGGCTTACATTCTATGGTCCTTAAAGGGAAAGCTGCAGAGATAGCGAGCGCACTGGTTATGATTTTCCAAAATCCCCTCGGTTCTAGAACAGTTCCAGTGGACTGGAAGTTAGGAAATGTAACACTGCTGTTCAGGAAAGGAGGGAGAGAGAAAACAGGGAACTACAGGAACTGTCAGTCATTGGGAAAATGCCAGAATCACTTATTAAGAAAGTCTTAACAATGCCCTCAGAAAATCGTAGTACGATTAGACAAAGTCAACATTGCTTTACAAAAGGGAAACCATGTTTGACAAATGTATTAGTGTTTTTGATTATGTAACCAAAAGGGGAAAGGGAAATCTGTAGATATAGTATACCTGGTCCAGGATTTCTAGGATGGTGATGTTTCCCTTCCCGTCATCCGAAGAATCGGTGGAGAACACATCCCTGCTGATACTGCCTACCCTGCAGCCATTTCACACTCCAACAAATGCCAATTGGCTGGAGGTTGGGATTTCCACCCCTCACTCGGAAGGAAGCCCCACCTCAGGGCTGCCGGCCAATCAGATTGTCTGGCAGCTCTCTAGTCCCTACAGTGCCAGAAGCAGCAGTGTTTAGGACCAGGTAAGTATGAGGGTCTCAGAACGTCAGGGCGGGGAGTGTAAGTGAGGCCTGTGGGGGGTGGTGGAGTTGGGGAGGGGGGTATTGGTGGAGAGGCTGGGTGGGAAAGCAGGACCTTCAGGAGCCAGGCAGTCTAAACTGATGTTAAAAGGAGGTTGCTGTTGGAGGTGGATCCCCTGCACAACGCCTGAACACGGTTCATTTTCGGGCTTCCACCCGCCCCTGAATTCCTCCTGCCAGCCTGAAAATTGAGGCTATGTGGGAAATGGCACTTAAGTGGTCAATAATTGGTCAATTAAGGGCTTCATTGGGGGCAAGGGCAGGCAGGCGGCATCAGCCATGCCTGTTCCGCCATAAAATTGCCGAGAGGTTGCGGTGGGCAGAAAGCCGTTGGGAAGGCCATCCAAGAAATTTTACAGTCAGCCGCTGCCTATAAACCCGTTAGCCGGGGAATGTAAAATTTGACTGCTGGAATTTCAAAAGGTATTGAAAAAGCTGCCATACAAAAGGTTAATATACAAGATAAAGGCTCATGTAGTTGGGTATATAGCATCAATAGAGGATTAGTTACGTGACAGAAAACAAAGAGTAGGGATAAATGGGCCATTTCAATTTGGCAGGCCATGACTAGTGGAGTGCCGCTAGGATCAGTGCTGGTGCCTTAGTTAATTACCAGCTATATTAATAACTTACGAATTATTCAGGATAGAATTAGTAGTCACATGGAAAAATATGGGTCGATAAGAAAGAGCCAGCATGGATTTCCAAAGAGGAAATCGTGTTTAACTAACTTGCGGGAGTTTTTTGAAGAGGTAACAGAAAACGTCGATGAGAGTAATGCCGTTGATGTGGTGTACATGGACTTTCAAAAGGCACTTAATACAGTGCCACACAACAGACATGTGAGGAAAGTTATTGCTCATGGGAGATAAGGGACAGTAGCAACATGGATACTAAATTGGCTGAAAAATAGGAAGCAAGGAGTAATGGTCAACGGATGTTTTTCGGGCTGGAGAAAGGTTTGTAGTGGAGTTCCCAAGGGGCCGGTATTGGGACCCTTGTTTTCTTGATATATTAATGATCTAGATCTTGGTGTGCAGGGACCAATTTCGAAGTTTACAGATGATATGAAGCTTAGAAACATTGTCAGCTGTGAGGAGGATGGTGTAGAACTTCAAAAAGACATAGACAAGTTGATAGAGTGGGCAGGTAGGTGGCAGATGAAGTTCAATATGGAGAAGTGTGAGGTGATTCATTTTGGTAGGAAGAACATGGGCAAGCAATATAAAATAAAGGGTCAAATTTTTAAGGGGATGCAGGAGCAGAAAGACTTGGGTGTATATGTGCATAGATCACTGAAGGTGGCAAGTGAGGTGGAGAGGGAAGTTAATGAAGCATATCGCATCCTGTTCTTTATTAATAGGGGCATAGAGTACAAGAGCTAGGAGGTTATGCTGAATTTATGTAAGACACTGGTTTGACCTCAGCTGGAGTATTGTGTACAGTTCTGGGCGCCACATTATAGGAAGGATGTGAACATATTGAAGAGAGTGCAGAAGAGTTTATAAGAATGGTACCAGGGATGAGAAACTTCAGATAGATTGGAGAGGTTGGGACTGTTCTCCTTGGAGAGGAGAAGGCTAAGAGGAGATTTGATAGTGATGTTCAAAATCATGAGGGGGCTGGACAGAGTAGATAGGGAGAAGCTGTTCCTGCTCATAATAGGATCAAGAACGAGAGGGCACAGATTTAAAGTAATTTGCAATAGAAACAAATATGACATGAGAAAAAACTTTTTTACACAATGAGTGGTTCAGGTCTGGAGTGCACTGCCTTGAAGTGTGGTGGAGGCAGGTTCAATCGAGACATTCAAGAGGGCATTATATGATTATTTGAATAGAAACAATGTGCAGGGGTATGGGGAAAAGGCAGGGCATTGGCACTGGGTCGTAATGCTGATTTTGAGAGCTGGTGCAGACACGATGGGCCAAATGGCCTCCTTCTGTGCCGTTAAAATTCTGTGATTCTGTGACTTGGATGAAGTGACAGAATGTAAGCCATGAGGACGATACAAAGAGGCTGAAAAGAGATATAAGCAGGTCAAGTGTGGACAACAATGTGGCAGATGTAATATAATATGAGGAACAGTGAGGTTATTCACTTCGGTAGAAAAGCAGAATAGTTTTTAAAAGACATGAAATTTGTAAATATTAATGTTCAAAGACAGTTGGGTGTACTTGTACAAGGAACCCAGAAAGTTAGCATGAAGGTAATTAGGAAATCAAATGACTTTTTGGTTTTTAATGCAAGGGGATTGGGGTACAAGAATAAGAAGCCTTGCTTCAATTGTTCAGGGATTTGGTGAAACCACACCTGGAGTACAGTTTGCAGTATTGGTCTCCATATTTAAGAAAGGATATCCTTGCATCAGAGGCAGTACAGTGAAGGTTCATTAGATTGTGCTATGAGGAGAGGCTGAGTCATTTGGCCTATACTCTCTGGAGTTTAGAAGAATTAGAGGTGATCTCATTGAAGCAGACTCCATTCTGAAGGAGCATGAGAGGGTGGACATTGAGGTGTTGCTTCCACTGGCTGGGGAGTCTAGGACACAGGGGCACATTTTCAGGATAAAGGGCCGATCATTTAGGACTGAGTTGAGGAGAAAACATTGAGAGTCTTTAAAATTCTCTACCCCAGAGGTTTGTGGATGTGGCATTGTAGAATCTACTGATGGCTAAGACAAATTTCTGATCTCTGAAGGAATCAAGAAATATGGGGAACAGATGGGAAAGTGAAATTCAGCCACGATCACATTGAATGGCAGAGCAGACTCGTTGGGCTGTATGGTGCATTGCTGCTCTATTTCTAATGTCCTTATGCTGTTATACTGTCGATAAAATTCATTCACGTTGCACAGAATGAAATTGTTCTGTAGTGACTGATGTTCACAGCCATTTTAAACAGTCTGTGAAGGGTTATAATTTCACTGTATTAGAGAACTGGGGATTACCCCTCTGAGACTAATTCACATGTATCTTATTAAGAATCTCAGTAATGAGTGTGTAGGAACTTGAAACAGTTTTCTGGTCTAGGGAAGTTTCATGTGAAAGCCTCTGGCTCCCATTCACTGTCACTGATCCTATCAGCATTGAATAGAGATTTTAACTGAATCAGAAATGGAATTTCATCAGGGTGGAATGTGAGGAATAGCTGGGACTGACCAATGAAGTGCCAGTTCCTGAACAGTGTCATTAGTTGCTGGGTGAAGTTGGTTTGCAATTATTGCCCAGGGAGAGATCAGCACTGTTCCTTATTGACATGACAAAAGAAAATTCCGCAGATGCTGGAAATCTGAAATAAAGGGTGGAATTCCTGCCAGCAACAGGAATCGTGGAACGTGGGGGCACAACATTTGGCGTGATGGCAAAGGTCAGTTTTCTGCCAGTGAGAATATAAATTGGAATCATCCCCTCCTGACTTTCACAGTGGGTTGGGTTGACCACCGCATTATATCAGAAACTGTATTTGCATCCCTTTGTATCTCATGAATGCTCATTAAAAACCCATCTCTCTGGAATCATGTTCCCCCTCCAAATCTAATTGCCCCATCAGCAGCAAATTAGACCGGTCTGATTCAAGGCCGGATATAAGTGGTGTGCACCTGGCGACCTTCACTTCACTCGCGACTTGAGATTTGTACACAGAGCATTCACCTACCTTTCACTGCGCTGCTCTCACGGCTGTTCTGATTAAGCACCAAGGCTGCTCAGGCAAGACCAGAGGGAAGAGAAGGTGTGGAAGGCTGGAAAGTGGAGGGGTGGTGGGGGTGACTGGAATGAGACAAGGGAAGGGGTGGAAGGCAAACGCACGACTGCAGGGTTACATATATGAACCTGTGAATTAAGAGTAGGAGTAGGCCTTGAGCCTACTCTGCCATTCAATAAGATCATGGCTGATCTGAATGTAACCTCAACCCCACATTCTTGCCTACTCCCGATAACATTTCACCCCCTTGTTAATCAAGAATCTATTTAGCTCTGCCTTAAAAATATTCAAAAACTCTGCTTCCACCGCCTTTTGAGGAAGAGAGTTCCAAAGACTCACAACCCTCTGAGCGAAAATATTTCTCCTTATCTCTGTCTTAAATGAGCGGCTATTTATTTTTGAACACTGACCCCTAGTTCTAGATTCTCCCACAAGAGGAAACATCTTCTCCACAAGCGCCCTGTCAAGACCCCTCAGGATCTTATATATTTCAATTAAGTTGCCTCTTACTCTTCTAACCTCCAGTGGATACAAGCCTAACCTGTCCAACCTTTCCTCATAAGACAACCTGCCCATTCCTGGCATTAACCTAATAAACCTTCTCTGACCTGCTTCGAATGCATTTACATCCTTCATTAAATAAGGAGACCAGCCTCCAGATGTGGTCTGACCAATGCTCTGTATAACTGAAGCATAATCTCCCTACTTTTGTAATCAATTCTCCTCGCAATAAATGATAACAGTCTCTTAGCTTTCCTAATTACTTGCTGTACCTGCACTAGGACAGCCAGGTCTCTCTGCACCTCAGAGCTTTGCAACCTCTCACCATTTAGATAATAAGCTTCATTTTTATTCTTGCTGCCAAAATGAATGACTTTACATTTGCTCACATGATACTCCACTTGACAGATCTTTGCCTACTCAGTTAACCTATCCATGTTACTTTATAACCTCTTTACATTGTCTTCACAATTTACTTTCCTACCTATCTTTGTGTCATCAGCAAATTTAGCAGCCATTCCTTCAGTCCCTTCATCCAAGTTATTTATACAGATTGTAAAAAGTTGAAGTCCCAGCACTGATCCCTGTGGCACACCACTCATCACATCCTGCCAATTAGAAAAAGACCCATTTATGCCAACTCACTGCTCCCTGTTAGCTAGCCAATCTAGTATCCATGCCAATATGTTACCCCCTACACCATGAGCTTTTATTTTCTGCAATAATGTTTGTTGTTGGCGGGAGGTGCAAACTGGAGCCTGGGAGGGAAGGGGTGGACAGACACATGACTGTGTAGGGGGCAGGGGGTTAAAGGAAGAGTGGGAGAGAAATGTGAGTCAGTCCTGGGGAAATGCAAACCACAGGTTTTTTTTATTCGTTCATGGAATTTGGGCATCGCTGGCTAGGCCAACATTAATTGCCTATTCCTAATTGCTCTTGCTCAGAAAGCATTTTTTTAAGAGTCAAGCACATTGTTGTGGTTCTGTAATCACATGTAGGCCAGACTAGATAAAGACAGCAGATTTCCTTCCGTAAAGGACATTAGTGAACCTGATGGATTTTTACAACAATCGGCAATGGAATTTCACCATCTGCTGTGGCAGAATTGGAACCCGGGTCCCCAGAGCAATACCCTGGGCCTCTGCAGTACTAGTCCAGTGACAATACCACTATGCCACCGCCTCGGGGGGAAAGGCAGAGCTGGGGCAGTGTGGACCACAGTGTCATGGGCAGAATTTAAAGCTAGTCCTACGGCAGTGCAAAGTGTATTAAAAGGTTATGCCTGGCATGCCTGTCTTGGTCCTGGTCTAGGGAGGGTGAGGGCCTGTCCATGCTGTGTCAGCTGTGCACAGTACGGTGTGCAGGGCATGGTCAGTTCCTCACACACCTGGGACCTGGGCAGCAGACGGCAGAGTCACAGTCAGGGGAAGCATCTGCAGCCTGTAAATGCAGAACTGGTAAGTAAGCAGAGTGGGGAGTGGAGGGAGGAGGTGGTGGGGGGTGGGGGGTGGGGGGTGGGGGGGCGGGGGGTGGGGGGGGCGATAGTCAATGGTTTCATGGGCAGGATCCCTGTAGGTCTTGGTGCACATGACCTCAAGGTAGGGAGGAGTGAGGTCTACATGAAGCATGGGAACATCAACAGAAAACGGTTCGGGAGGAGGATAGGAATATTGACTACAAGGACAATAACCTCCAAGGTTAAATAGGGAGGCAGGAGAGTGATTAAAGGAATGGAAACCTGGACATGATGAGGATCGAGGTGAATATGAGGGACTTGGACAGTAACAGGAGGGTTTGGAATCTGGCCTCAAGGTAGAATCATAGCAGCATCATCTCGACAGCCCAATGTAATGGTGCAGTAGAAAAATAACTTTGAAAAAGAAAGTGCCTGGGGAGGGGTCTCAGGGCTTGCGGGAGGAGCCAACTACTGCACTTTTGGTCCAATTGAATGAGCACCCTAATAATTTCCAATTCAGGACATGGAGAGCACAGTTCAATTAAGACAGTTAGGAAACATCAAATGCCAATTGAAGGATTTGTGCAATTTGGCTCATGGTTTGTGACAGTGCCCTGATTGAGGATGATAGTGCCTGGCTGTACTCATCCAGATCCAACCCCCTTTGTGAATGTGCTGTCATATCTGGGGTGTGGGGGGTCAGGCTGGGGTGGGGTGGGGGTGTGTTAGGTGTGAAGCTCAGCTACCTGTGATCCTTCAGGATGTGCTTCAGCTGAGGATGGAATGTCTGGAATGAGGGCAAACCAAGGGCTTCAGAATGACTCCTGAGCTTGGCGATGGAAGGTGATCATTGCAGGGTAAAGCTCCCTCTATCTAGTTTTCTACAGATACAAGGAGCAATGCAGAATGCAGGCTGAGGCACGCTGCCTTAGTGATGACTTTGGTGTAACTGAGGAGGAGAAGAAGGGCCCATCGCTGTCAGCAGGGTTAAGGGCACTGCCTTGCCATGAGGAACATGGACCAGCAGGGCCCCAACAAGACCCAGAAGCTGAGGAGGAGACAGCAATTTCTCTGAGGCGTTTGGTGCGACCCAGAGCATACTAACAACGCCTCTCATATTTGGAGATGACAGTGCCAAAGACACCTTCGCTCATCAAGGGATGTGGTAGCTCATGTCCGCCACCTTCTTCAGGTGGAGCTGACAGCACAGGGATTGGGAATCTATCTATTGCCACAGGCTCTAAAGGTGACCACTGCTGCTCTCAGCTTTTTTGCAAGCAGATTATTCCAAGACTCCACAGAAATATCACAATCCTCCACTCATAAACGCATAATGGAGGTCCTGAAGCCCTATTCACCAAGCACATAATTATGTCCAGTTCTCCCTGGATGAAGCCAGCCAGGCTGTCAAAGCAATGGGATTTGTAGTGATCCCTAGCTTCCCACAGGTGCAGGGGACCACTGACTGCACTCAAGTGGCTTTAAGAGCCCCCTGACAGCAGCCACAGTGATACATCAACAGAAAAGGCTTCCACTCTCAATATGCAGCTGATCTATAACCACTAAAAGCAGATTATGCAAGCCTGTGCGATGTACCCTGGGAGCTCCCATGACTCTTACATCGAGTCACTCGCAGGTGCCAGAGATCTTCGAGGGCCCTCAGCACATTCAGGGTTGGCTCATTGTTGATAGATGCTACCTGCAGAAGACATGGCTAATGACATCAGTGACCATAGAGTGCTTCAGAGGAGAAGTACAATGCGTCTCATTCTGCAACATGCTCCTTGACTGAGCAGACCATTGGTATGTTGAAAATGATTTCATATGTCAGGACCAGTCAGGCAGTGCTCTCCAGTACTCTCCACAGAGGATGTCCCACATCATCGTGGTTTACTGTGCTCTACACAACCTGGCGCTCCAAAGTGGGAATGAGTTGCCAGATGGTGAGATGGAGAAGCTGCACATCTCCTTGGACTAGGAAGATGCCGAAAGGGATAACATCGAAGAGGGTGGGGATGATGATGCCCCACAAGAAGAGGTCATTGCATGGACAAGACATGGCATGTCCATGAGACCCTTATAGCAACAAGGTTCCAGGACGATGAAGATGACCCATTTTACTTGTCCCTTTGACGCAGGCTCAACATTAACACCTTCTTTGTAATCCTCAACACCTCAATGAAGGACATCACTCTCAGAGCCATGCTGTGGTGGGATAAGAACTCTACTAGTGCTCAATCTGAAGCAAGTAGAAATAGTGCTATGCTTTCAAGGATTACACCAACATTTCACTGCAATTCTCCAAATGCCATCCCTCATGCATTAATAACACTCAGGCCTCATCCTGATGCTGAGCCCCCAGGATGATATCGCTCTTCAGGGTGCTGTGATCTGTCACTCTACAGCATGGAAGCCAGTCTGTGAGTCAGCTTACCTTTGTAAGGACATGGAGTGCTTCAGTGGACCATCATACGATCATTGACAAACACTCATGACCCTGCCCTCACCAGGAGCTTCCCAAGTTCATGTCCAGCATTACCTTGGCAACTGAGAGAGCTGTAGCCCAGTCTCAACACAGCATTTATGTATAAATTAGTACCATTGTTAATGCAAAGACCACTCAGGAACTGTTCTGGGACTTTGCACTCATCCCATTACAATCCTCCACATTTTCATTCTGCCAGATAGCAATATGTACGAGGAAGTCTAAAACACTGATGACACTGTCACGTTCAGAGAACCATGGAGATTGCCCTTCTGAGACCTGGCACAGGGATTATGTCAAGCCGCACTAGCCAGGCCATCAAGTGCAAACTAGCGTCCCCACATGTAATAGGCCGGCATCATGAAACTAGGTACACACCTATAACATTGCAGACTCATTGCTGTCTCGCAGTCGATTCAAGAGTCACCAAGTGCAAACTAGGCCCACTGCTCCTAATCTTGCAGATGGAGAGTGGGAACTATTGTCAGGGTAATGTTGGGCAGTAAACACGGTTATGAGTTAATGCTGCAGGCCAGCGGGAAAGGCTAAGGTCTCCGATGATTATTTTAACTGTAACTCATACCTCAGTCATTACATGGAAGCCACTGAAAAGTACACTTGGTTGGAATAACTCCAACGCAGGTCACAATAAATAACTATAACATACACTGAGAACAGACTTCAGCGCAGCTACATCAGGATAATGCATAACCTTTCAAGAACTATATTCATGAGGCCACATTCGATCATCTTCTAACACAAGACTTTTACATATGCACTGTCCAACCACCATGTTCATATAGTAACTGGCTTTGTCATGCCGTGTCAGGAAGCAGCCTGCTAGGCCCTGCTGTCTGAGGTGACCTTAGCACATCCTCTAGAGGCCTGAGACCTGGAGGGCCCCATCCTCCTAACCGTTTCCTGCTCTGGGTTAGGTGCACCTTCCTCAGCCTAACCTGCTGGAGTTAATGGGATCACAGGCAGCGGGGATTTTGAACGGCTGGATAACCTTGGAGTGTTCTGTGTGAATGCCCTCAGGGTATCTGGCCGATGGTCCTCCTCCTCTCCCTGGGTGCCCGAGGGCCTCTCTCTGACTCCGAGAGGAAAAGGGGCTCTTGGAAAGAGATCGAGGTGCCCCATTCCCCCCTCACCCAGTCACTGATGATTCCACTCATGGCTCGAGCGATGGTGTGCAGGTCCAACCACAAATCTGGCAGGATCTGCTGGACCATGGTCTCCATGGTGGTCACCACCCTTTCAATGGTGTCCTCGATGCGCTCGCATGCCGGAGCCACAACATCAGACAGAATGTGGATGGACTCCTCCATCCTTCGTACTAATCTGGTGACAGCCTCTGGCAACCCTGCCTGATGTTCCCCTGCCTGCCTTTGGAGCTCCCACATTTTTCTCATGGCCGATTGCAGAGGATCGTCATTGGACCTGGACTCAGCAGGGGCTTGGTCTCCGGCAGTCTTCCGAGTGTCAGTGACTTTGGCTGCCACTGCCTCTGCCTGCTGTGGACCCATTTCTGTGCTATGCAGACAGTGTCCCCGAACCTACTCTAGAGCAAGGAACCCCCAGTTTGTGTGTATCTGTGCTGGTAGAGGGTTAGGTGAATGTAGTGATGGGTTTTCATAAGATGTATCCTCAGGATTCTCATCCAAGCTGCTCTGAGGGCTGGTGCTGATGGGTTGGTTGGCAGTGTCCCTCCACATTTTCTTGCTGGTGGCTACAATAGAGAGAAGAGATTATTGGTCATTGGCTGGACAGTCCCTACATTAAAGAGCACTCACAGACATTTTCTATTTGTAGCCAATCAGTACTGCATGGGCCCTCACTGGCCTGTTGGGAGATGCTGATATCGCCTTTCACACAGGAACGGTCCCTGTCCTCACCAGCCAGCTCTGCTGCCTACTGCTCAAAAGCGGTGAATGGCCCAACTCTGGCAGCCCAACTCCAGTCTGGGATCTCTCCCTTTGTTATGGCCGATCTTGTCCTGCATAAAGACGGATGGACAGACAGTGAGCAGCACGTATGAAAGAGAAGATCATAAGCATGCATGCCTGCTGTGTGTCTGAGTCCTTCCCAGTAAGGGATGGTGATGTTAAGGTGTCTGTGAGACAATCAGTGCTGATGTCCCTTCTGCTAGTCATGTGTGAGATCCCTGTGGACTGTAAGCCTGTGAATGCCTGATGACCCTGTGAGAGTGTGTGTTTGGGGTGAGGAGAAGGTTGACTTACCCTGGTGGAGCAGGTGAGAGCATTCATCCTCTCCCTGCACTGCAGGGCAGTCCTCTTTTGCGGTCCACATGCACTGACCTCCCTGGCAGCCTCCTTCCAAGCCAGCGTGGTCAGATTGGTTGACCTGGGCTTTCATCCCAAGGGTAGAGGATCTCTCGCCAGTCTTGGGCTGTCTAAAGGAGTCTCACCAGCGAACTGTCGCTAAACTTAGGGCCAGAGGTCTTGTTTCTTCTGGGGGCCATAACTCCCCACAACAAGTCCTGGGTTGCAGAGAGTGAATATGTGTGTGAATTTCATTTAAATATTGTGCCCAGACCTTCAACCCCATGAGGTAATGGCAGGGTGGATGAATCGCAGCTCGCCCTGCCACAAGATTGAACAAGCTCCTCATTGCTGCATAAATAATGAGCTGAAAAGTGGACAATCTGGTATGAGAACACATCCTTCCACCCAGTAGGAATCACGCCAACTTCCCCACCTATCAGCACACTTAGTCACCAAATGGAACATTCTGTCCGAAAACAGAAAATGCTGGATATGCTCAGCAGGTTAAGGTGCTTAAAATCATTAAGGGTTTAGATGGAGTAAATGGTGGAAGGGTCAATAAGACTGGGAAAAGAACCAGGTCACATGACTAATGTGTGGTTAGGATTTGGAATGCACTGTCTGATAGGGCAGTGGATGCAGATTCAATAATAACCCTCACCAGGGAATTGGATAGTTGCTTGAAGAAGAAAATTTTGCGGAGATATGGGAAAAGAGCAGGTAAGTGGGAATAATTGGATTGCTCCTTGAGTCAATGCAGACTTAATGAGCCGAATAATCTCATTCTGTTCTGGACAATTTTATGATTCAAGGGCAATTATGGATGGGCAATCAGTGCCCATCTTTCCAGGAATGCCCACGTGCTGAGAATATGGGTTGGAAAGTCCCTGTCCCTGGGACTAGAATGAAAATTGGCACTGACTCCTGTAGTTTGTAGTTCTGAGGAAGGGCAGGTTGTGCATCGCTGGTAATTGGAGGTTATTTGGAAAACCCCTGTCTCTGAAGGTGCATCCGACTCCACATTGCACAGTCTGATTAATACCAGAATGTTGATTACCGCACAGCCAATCAGATAAAGGACTCATCGGTCGCTGGGTAGTGTATGTTGGTGAAGGTTTGATTCTGGACCTGTGTATAGTGGAGATTATTAACAGCCCCAGCCTATCCCAAAGGCTCTTCAATCTTTATAAAGTTAGTAGTTAGACAGATTGTGATATAAAATCACTGGAAATAATCCTGACACTGCCTGCTTTATTCCAGTCACATCTCACACTGCCTCTAGTCAGTGATCGAACACTGAGGACTCACTGTATTCCAGGGATCTGGACTAGTAGTCTGGAGATGTGTTTTTCAGTCCATTGTGGAGTTTTACTTGGAGCTGGTGTACTTGGTCACCACCTTTGTCCCTTCCGACACGGCGCTTGGCTGGTTCCACATGCAGCAGGCGCATGGTGCTCTGGATCTCCCAGGAGCTGATGGTGCTGCGCTTGTTGTAATGGGCCAGACGGGAAGCCTCATCTGCAATGCGCTCGAAAATATCGTTCACGAACGAGTACATGATGCGAGTTCAAATTCCACTGAAGCAACTGGGGAATTTAAATTCACGTAAGTATCCACAAGCTTCCACATGCTACAGTTGCAACAAATCACCTGCCCAGCTATCTTTATTTTGTTTGTATTTAACTAATTAGGTTTCAACTTTAAATTATCACTGAATGACATCCATAGTCCATACCAAAATGCAGCAAGACCTGGACAATATCCAGGCATGGGCTGACAAGTGGCAAGTAATATTTATGCCATGCAAGTGCCAGGCAATGACCATCTCCAACAAGAGAGAATCTAACCATCACTCTGTGATGGTCAATGACATTACCATCACTGAATCCCCCATTATCAACATCTGGGATTTACCATTGACCAAAAACTAAACCAGACTAGCTATATAAGTATTGTGGCTACAAAAGCTGTTCAGAAGCTAGGAATCGAGCGGCAAATAACTCACCTCCTGATTCCCCAAAGCCTGTCCACCATCTACAAGACACAAGTCAGGAGTGTGATGGAATACTCTCCACTTGCCTGGATGAGTGCAGCTCCCACAACACTCAAGAAGCTGGACACCATCCAGGACAAAGCAGCCTGCTTGATTTGCACCCCATCCACAAACATTCACTCCATCCACCTTCAACGCACAGTAGCAGGAGTGTGTATCATCTGCAAGATGCACTGCAGGAATTCACCAAGGCTCCTGAGGCAGCACCTTCCAAACTCATGACCACTACCACCTAGAAGAACAAGGGCAGCAGATAGATGGGAACACCACCACCTGTAAGCCACTTATCATCCTGACTTGGAAATAAATCGCCGTTCCTTCACTGTCGCTGGGTCAAAATCCTGGGACTTCCTTCCTAACAGCACTATGGGTGTATCAAACTGCTACAAAGTCCCAAAAAAGGAATGAAACCGGATGGACCACCCAGCATCGACCTAGGCACCGGAAACGACAATGGCAATCTCAGCCCTGTTGATCCTGCAAAGTCCTCCTTACTAACATCTGGGGGCCAGTGCCAAATTTGGGAGAGCAGTCTCTCAGACTAGTCAGGCAACAGCCTGGCATAGTCATCCTCACAGAATTATACCTTACAGATAGTGGCCCAGACACCACCATCACCACCCTTGGGTATGTTCTGTCCCACTGGCAGGAAACACCCAGCAGAGGTGGCAGCACAGTGGTGTACAGTCCGGAGGGAGAGTCCTCAACATCAACTCTGGACCCCATGAAGTCTCATGGCATCAAGTCAAACATGGGAAAGGAAACCTCCTGCTGATTACCATGGACCACCCTCCCTCAGCTGATGAATCAGTGCTCCTCCATGTTGAACATCATTTGGAGGAAGCACTGAGGACAGCAAGGGTGCAGAATGTACTCTGGGTGGGGGACTTCAATGTCCATCACCAAAAGGGGCTTGGTAGCACCACCATAGACCGAGCTGTCTGGGTCCTAAATGACATAGCTGCTTGACTGAGTCTGCGGCAGGTGCGGAGGGAACCAGCAAGAAGGAAATACACACTTGACCTCACCCTCATCAAGCTGCCTGCATCTGTCCATGACAGTATCTGTAGCAGTGATCACCACACGGTTGTTGTGGATACAAGTCCCACCTTCACATTGAGGATATCGTCCATCGTGTTATGTGGCACTACCAATGTGCTAAATGGGAAAGATTTAAAACAGATCTAGCAACTCAAGGCTGGGTATCCATGAGGTGCTGTGGGCCATCAACAGCAGAAGAATTGTACTCGAACACAAACTGTAACCTCATGGCCCGGCATATCCTCCACTCCACCATTACCATCAAGCCAGGGGATCAATCCTGGTTCAATGAAGAGTGCAGGAGGGCATGAAAGGAGCAGCACTAGGCATACCTAAAAATGAGATGTTAGCCTGGTGAAGCTATAACATAGGTCTACTTGTGTGCCTAACAGCATAAGCAGCAAAAGATAGACGGAGCTAAGTGATCCCACAACCAACGGATCAGAACTAAGCTCTGCAGTCCTGCCACATCCAGTCGTGAATGGTAGTAGACAATTAAACAACTCACTGGAGGAGGAGGATCCACAAATATCCCCATCCTCAATGATGGAGGAGCCCAGCACATTAATGCAAAAGGTAAGTCTGAAGCATTTGCAACAATCTTCAGCCAGAAGTGCTTAATGGATGATCCATCTCGTCCTCCTCTGGAGGACCCCAGCATCACAGGTACCAGCCTTCAGCCAATTCAATTCACTCCACGTGATATCAAGCAACAGCTGAAGGCATTAGATAGTGTAAAGGCTATGAGCCCTGACAATATTCCTGCAATTCTTCCAGATGCTGTAAATGCTCCTCCTATATTGACTGAAAACAATTAAATCATCAATATAAACAGCACAATTGCTTACACGTGCAATTACTTTGTCAGTCTTTGAAATGTCGCAGGTGCATTCTTCATACCAAATGGCATGACTTTAAACTGGTATAGTCCACTTGGCATTACAAAAGCTGATATCTCCTTTGCTCTCTCCGACAACGGTACCTACCAATATCCTTTTAGCAAGTCAATCCTTTTCATAAATTTTGATTGTCCCAGTTTCTCAATGCAATCCTCCAACCATGGTATAAGATATGAATCTGCTTTTGTTACCACCTTCAGCTTTCGATGGTCCACACATAGTCTTTGTATTCCATTTGGTTTCGGTACTAGTACAATAGGCGAACTCCAGTTATTGCAACTGGACTCAATGATGTCATTTTGAAGCATGAAATCAATTTCTTTTTGCACTTGTGATAACTTTGCTGGATTTAATCTATCAGGCTGTTGCCTTATTGAAGATGATATTCCTATACATACATCATGGAAAGCTAAATTTGCCTTTCCCAACTTATTTCCACAAATAGGTTTGTGTGACTGCAATAGCTTTTCCAAATCACTTTGACACTTACTTGGAAAGTAACTCAATATTTTATTACTTCCTTAAACAGCTGTGACATGAAATTTGACCCCTGATCTGACTATATTTCTTCAGGTAAGCTATGTCTTGTAAGATATGTAATTAACTCCTCCACAATCTTCTTAGTTGTAATATTTCTTAAAGGTATCACTTCAGGAAACCTGGTAGAAACATCCATTATTGTCAGTAAATACTGATTCCACTTTTAGTCTTAGGGAGCGGTCCTCCACAATCAATCATGACCCTGGTAAAAGGTTCTTCAAATGCTGGTATTGGGATTAAAGGTGTCGGCTTAATCACTGTTTATGGTTTTCCTGTTACTTGACATATATATATTTATATATATATATGGCAGGCTCTACAGAATTTGACTACATCCCTATGAAATCCTGGCCAAACAAAAGCCCCTATATCTTTTCCTGTGTTTTCCTAATTCCTAAATTTCCCACTATTGGAATTTCATGAGCAATCCTCAGAATCTCATTTCTATACCCTAATGGGATAACAATCTGATGCACATCCATCCAACTTTCTTTTGCTGATACATGATCCAACCACCATTTTCTCATTAAAATATTCCCTTGAAGATAACATACTGGAATACATTTTGCTTCAGTTTCTTAGTAAGCTTTCTGATATAACTGTTTTAAATGCATATCATTTTTCTGTAACTCCACTAACCTCTTTGAGCTAAACATTTCAACTGAACTGTCCTGCATTCCTTCCTCCTGAACATTGTTATGAAATACAGTTCCAGCTAATTGGATTTCAACACCTTCTTCTTGAATTTGAACTGCGTGCTCATCTTGTTTATCTTGTTCTTCGCTATGGGCCTTTGATCTCATTATAATACAATCAGGAAACAATCCAGGATGTTCCTTCTGTAGCACTTCTGTTGAAAACACTTCTACAGGCTGCTCAACCACCATAGGTATCATCCGCAACTGCAATCCAGCTATATCATTACCCAGAATAAATTGAACCACTGCAATGGACAATTTTTCCACCACTTCAATTATAACTTCACCAGTCTTCCATTTGCTCTTTAAATTTACCTTCCACAATGGAATAGATTTAGCATCTCCATGAACCCCACTTACTATTACCTTCTGAAACATTCCCTCTGAACAACAAATATCGCTATTCCACAACATTAAGGATTGACTAGCCCCTGCGTCTCTTAAAATTTTAACACCTTTACCTACTCCACCCTGTACACATGGAAAGACTTTCCCTTCACATACAAAATCTTTAAACATTTCTACAACCTGCTGCCCAGAATTCTCTTGAGTAAGCTGTGAACACATTCCCACTTCTTTATCTTTTACTGATTCTCCCTGTTTCACCTGTACAAACTACTGGTTTCTCCTGTGCCTGAACCTCAGAACCTACAGTACTTTTACTTCCAGAGCTTTTCTGTACCCCAATAATTTCTACAGATTTTCCCTGCAATCTCCAACGCAACGACTTCATGTGCCCCACTTTATTACAATGAAAACAGCTCATTTTCAAATGTCACATCTACCTTCAGCTCCTTCCTTTTTATTCTGAGAAAAAACTTCCTGGGAACTTCCAGCTACTCCTTCTCTTCTCTGACTATCTACCTTCCTTTCACCTTCCCACTTTTCATTCTTTTCCAATTTGAAAGGGTGACAGAAAAAAGGCTTAGATCTATGAACTAACTCATAATTGTCAGCTATCTCTGCTGCTTGTCTTACAGAATCAACTCTCTGTTCCTCCAGATGAGTTCTCACTACTGAAGAGATTGAATCTTTAAATTCATCCAAAAGAATGACTTCCCTAAGAGCTGCATTGGTTGTCTCTATTTTTAACACCCGTATTCACCAGTCAAATTAATTTGTTTTACTCTTTCAAACTCAAAATAAGTTTGCCCAGGCTCTTTTCTCACATTCCTAAATTTCTGCCTGTATGCTTCAGGAACCAACACATATGCACTCAAAATAGCTTTTTACACCACATTGTAATTCACCGACACTTCTTCTGAAAGTGAAGCATATACATCAAGTGCCTACCTAACAACTTAGACTGTAATAATAACATCCAGTTTTCCTGTGGCCATTTTATCTGTTTAGTTAGCTTCTCAGCTGAAATAAAGAACACTTCAATATCTTTTTCCTCAAACTTTGGAAGAGCTTGTATAAATTTAAGTATATCCCCACTCTAGAAATTAATCCTTCCTCATCTACTGACATCTCTTTTCTAACTGCCACCATTTTCAGTTGAGAGAGGAATTCTCTCTCTCTCTCTCCATCTCTTTCCTCCTTCTCCATCTTCACAATTCCTAATTCCCTTGCTTCAAATTCAAGCTTTTTCAGTTCCTTTGCTTCTTCAAATTCAAGCTTCTTCAGTTTCAACTCAAGTCTCACTACCTCCAGCTGTGACTCACTAATGTCAGGTTTCACTTCCAACTGTAGATGCTGTGCTAAACTGCTAACAATAGCCCCCACAGGTGACCCCAATTTTAATTTATCTGCCAACTCTGTTAACTTATTTTTGGTTATTTTCTCCAATCCAATCAGAGTTATCTCTTCTACTCCCAGGCAAGTCTTAGCAATTGCCAAAGCCATGTTGCAGTCTCACCACTTCAAAAATACCTCAGCAAATCCTGAATTCAAAATGCTTCTCGTACTCGTAAGCTTAAGATTCACCAATTCCTAACCAATCAAGGAATTAGAAGTATAATTTATCCTGGACAAGCCCCCAATTGTTATAACCAATGCAGTTGGTAAAGCTGAGTTATTTAAAAATCCCAGAGGGAAACTGTAAATAACTGTCATAACGTATAATTTTAAATGTTGTGTTTGAGATGCGACTCTAAATTCAGGAATCAGACCACCAGTTCTCTAGGTTTTACATTAAAATGAAACATTTTATTAATTTACACAGGTTAATATATATATGCAAATGCCTACAAATTACTATTATCATAACTTTTAACAAATTCCCAAACTAATCTCCATTAAGGCAACAGCAACCCATAGACTTAACCAAACGCCAGGCAAAGCATTTTCACCTTATGAATTCAAAATTAGGTTCTTTTCATTTGGTTCCTGTGGAGACAGTTGGAGGCTTACAGCTGCCTTTTGATCTCACATTGCCTCTGCTCTGCACACCCGAAACGGTTGTCTTGTTATACCTACCACTGTCCATTGAATGTAAATTTTCATTGTATCAACAATCTCTGCACTAAACCTTTCTAACAATAAACCCCTTTTATAGTATCAATTTTATTAGTAATATTGTTTGGTAGCTGCTAGATCGGTGTCCGTTTTCACCTTTCGTTTAATGCTCTATTCAACAAATGCAAATGCATGTTATCTCTCTTACATCTCAAAATTAGTACACCCAAACTAGCAGGCTTTAATCCAATTAAGACACACCCACAGACCAAACCTCTATTTTAAAAGAAAAATATTTTCCAATAATATTATATATATTAATAGCTTCATAAAACCTAGAGAGATCAAAAATCTGTCTATCTCAACCTTAAATATGGTCAATGTTGAATGAATCACAACCCTCTTGGATAGAATATTTAAAAGATTCATAACTCTGAGTGAAGACATTTCTCCTTATCCTGAGACTGTGTCCCCATGATCTAAATTTGCCAGCCAGGAGAAACAACCTCTCAGTGCCTACCTTCTCAAGGCTTTTCAAAATCTTTTATGTTTCAATGTGATCTTTTAATCTTCCAAACTCCAGGGAGCAAAGTCCTGATTTACTAAGTTTGTAACATGGGACAACCACCTCACCCCATGAACCAATCTAGTAAAACTTCACAGAACCAGGAAACAGGCTATTTTAGACCAACTTAGCCATTTAATGGTTTCCTTAAATACAGAGACCAAAACTTCACACAAAACTCCAGGAGTGGTCTCACAAAAGCGCTGTATAATATTGGCAAGATTTCTATGTTCTTGCCGTCCATTCCCCCTGTAATAAAGGCCAAAATGCAATTTGTTTTCTTAACTGCTTGCTAACTTTGTGTTCTTTGTACAAGTACATCCAAATCTCTCTGAACATCAACATTTAACAAGATACAAGCCTTTTAAAAAATATTCTGATTTTTTTTCTTACAACCTAACCGGATAAGTTCACCCTTCCCTACATTATACTCCATCTGCCATCTTGTTGTCCATTCACTTAACCTTGCAGCATCTTTGTGTCCTCCTCACAGCTTACAGTCCCATCTAGTTTTGGTGGGGGCTGTGGGAGGGTGGTGGTGGTGATGCACAGATAAGTATAGGAGAAAAACCAAGTCTGTCTGGAAGGCAGAGCATATATAGTTAAGTTAAGGAAGCATGGCATTTATTTTAATGCCAGGAGTCTTGCAAATAACGCAGATGAATTGAGGGTGTTGATTAACACATGGGGACATGATATCATTGCTATCACGGAGGCACGGTTGAGGGAGGGGCAGGGCTGACAGCTCAATATTCTGGGGTATAGAATCTTCAGGTGAGGTTGGGTGTGGTGCAGATAAAAGAGGAGGTAGTGTTGCAATATTGATCAAAGAGACAATTTCTGCAATAAGGAGGGATGATATCTTAGAAGGTTCTTCAAATGAAGCCATATGGATAGAACTTAAAAACAAAAAGGCTCACATCATATTGCTGGGAGTGTTCTATAGACCCCCAAATAGTCAGGGAGAGATAGAAGGGCAGATATGTAGGCAAATCTCAGAGAAGTGTAAAAATAATAGGGTAATAATTGTAGGGGATGTCAACTTCCCCAAAATTAACTGGTATAGACTAAGTGTGAAAGGCTTAGAGTGGGCAGAATTCTTAAAATGTATATAGGAGAGATTTTTAAGCCAGCACATAGAAAGTCCTACAAGAGAGGGGGCGGTGTTGGAACAAATTTTAGGGAACAAAGCCAGGCAAATGGTAGAAGTGTCCGTGGGGGAGCATTTCGGTGATAGTGACCATAACTCAGTAAGATTTAAGGTCATTTTGGAAAAGGACAAAGATGGGCTGGAAATAAAGATGCTGAATTGGGGTAAGGTCGACTTTAATATGATAGAACAGGATCTGACCAAAGCGGACTGGGAGCAGCTACTTGTAAGAAAATCTACATCAGAGCAGTGGGAGTCATTCAAAAAGGAAATAGTGAAAGTGCAGGGCCAACATGTTCCCATAAAGGTGAAGGGTGGGACCAACAAGTCCAGAGAATCCTGGATTGGAGAGGGAAAAAAGGAAGCTTATGGTAGATACCAAGGGCTCAAAACAGGGAAGCCCTAGAGGAGTATAGAAAGTGCTGGGGGCTACTTAAAAAAGAAATTAGGAAAGCAAAGAGGGAGCATGAAAAAACACTGGCGGGTAAAATAAAGAAAAATCCTAAGGTATTTTATAAGTATATTAGAGGCAAGAGGGTAACCAGGGAAAGAGTAGGGCCCATTAGGAACCAAAGTGGCAATCTGTGTGAGGAGCTAGAAGATGTAGGTGAGGTTTTAAATGATTACTTTTCACCTGTTTTCACTATGGAGAAGGACGTTGTAGATATAAGAATCAGGGAGGGGGACTGTGATATACTTGAACAAATTAGCATTGAGAGGGAGGAGGTATTAGCAGATTTAGCAGGCTTAAAAGTGGATAAATCCCCAGGCCCAGATGAGATGTATCCCAGGCTGCTGTGGGAGGCAAGAGGAGAGATTGCAGGGGCTCTGACACTAATTTTCAAATCCTCTCTGGCTACAAGAAAGGTGCCAGAGGACTGGGAGACAGGGAATGTGGTACCATTATTCAAGAAGGGTGGTAGGGATAAACCAGGTAATTGTAGGCCGATGAGTCCAACAGCAGTGGTAGAGAAACGTTTGGAAAAAATTCTGAGGGACAGAATTAATCTTCACTTGGAGAGGCAAAGATTAATCAAGGATAGTCAGCATGGCTTTGTCAGGTGGAGATCATTTCTAACAAATTTGATTGAAATTTTCAATGAGGTGTCTAGGTATGTAAAACAAAAACAGAATTACCTGGAAAAACTCAGCAGGTCTGGCAGCATCGTCGGAGAAGAAAAGAGTTGACGTTTCGAGTCCTCATGACCCTTCAGCAGAACTGGGTGAATCCAAGGAGAGGGGTGAAATATAAGCTGGTTTAAGGTGGGGGGGAAGGGGGTGGAGGGGGGTTGGGTGGGGGCACAGAAGTGGAGGGGGGTGGTGTGGTTGTAGGGACAAGCAAGCAGTGATAGGAGCAGATAATCAAAAGATGTCACAGACACAAGAACAAAAGAACACAGAGGTGTTGAAGTTGGTGATATTATCGAAACAAATGTGCTAATTAAGAATGGATGGTAGGGCAATCAAGGTATAGCTCTAGTGGGGGTTGGGGGGCATAAAAGATTTAATACAGCCGCTCACCCCTCTGCGAGATCTGCATTCCTCTAATTTTGGCCTCTTGAGCATCCCTGGTTTTAATCACCCAAACACTGCACCTTCAGCTGCCTAGACCCTAAGTTCTGGAAATCCCTCACTCTCTACACCTCCCTTCCATTCTAACTGAGTTTTCCCCATTGAGAGACTCCTAAAACTCCTTAGTCTTTGACCCAGCTTTAAGTCATCTGACTTAATATCTCATTATGTGGCTTAGTGACATATTTTTGCCCCTGCGAAGTGCCTTGGGATATTTTATTATGTTAAAGCTGTAATATAAGTATAACTTCTTGCTGTTGTCTCTCTCCAGATGCAAGCATTTCTGCTCTCTCCCCTGTACTCCACCACTGACCTCCCAATTGCAAACCCATGCTGAGATGCTAACTCATAAAGCGCAATCAACTTGTTGAATGTGTCACAGTATGACATCTGAACTGCCCTCTTCAGATCCTCAGCAGCTATCTACCTTGCCTGCTGCTGCCACTCAGGTTGCACTTAGTAGAAGTGCCAGAGTAGGCAAGAATGCTTTATACAATCGCTACCAAAAGTAGATGGCAGGGTGAATAGTTTAATATTTGTAAGCGCTGTTGGTTGTGTCTTGCTGTTATTGTTTGATTTTGCTGGAGATAAGGAATGATTATACTAATTGGGGAGTGGTGGATTTGATGTTTTTATGTGGTATTCATGGAAAAGGTGATGAAAGGATTAATTTCAGATTGACTTCTTGATGGATGGCCAAGTGTTGAAGATAAGGCAAGGGGCAATAGTGCTCTGAAGTTTGAAGCTGTTGGATGTCTCTTAAAATGGTCTTCGATTAGATGGTGATAAGCATCCCTCATGGGTTTGGGCCATCTACTTGTAAACCTCTGGTACTCTCACTGGGCCCCTCAACTTCTACCTCCTCCTCCTCACTTCCTCCTCCTTAACCTTATCCTCTTCATCCTCCTCTTGTGATGTCTGTGCTGACCCTCAGGCACAGTTTCTGGTGTTAACAGTTGGTCTCCTATAATCGCCTGACAAGTCACCAAGAATCTGGACTCCTACTCGGCTGAATACTGGTCACCCTCTGAGCCACCAAATAACTGCTTGAGGACCCCAGTATCTGCTTAATGATGTTTCTGTTGCTAGAGTGGCTCTTGTTGTGTAAGTACAAAGCTGGTGTTTGGGGTTTCTCAGGTGAGTCATGAACCATAGTTTCGGAGGGAATTCGCTTACCATCTCATAGCCAGGGTTTCAAAGGAGGAATGACAACCTCATGATAAATGCATCATAACGTCTATGTGGAGACCAGGTATTTGCCTCCATGATGAGCTGCTGGAGGTCCCACATGAGCTACACATTGAGAGAATGGAATTGTTTCCTGTTTCTGAGCATTTCCAAGTTTAAATGAAGGGTGGACATGGTCAAATGTGTGAAGTCAATGTCTCCCTGGATACATGTAAAATCCTGTAATTCAGTAGAATCCTATGATAATTATATATTAATTTGTTTAGTTGTATACAGGTGGTCAACATTAAGTGGGGATTTTCTTGTACTTCTAGATGCATGTTTACAAAGTCATCTCTGCACCAAGTGAAAAATGAAAGCTGATTTAAAAACTAATTCAGAAAGAAGATTCTGAGTTCCAGGATCATCCTTTTTACAGCAATGGGCTCTCTGGACTGAAGCACAGCTAATTAAAATTGCTGATTGCAAATTGCAGGAAGATTGGGCCAGGCACTTATGCTGTTCTAGTTCCTACTACTCTCTGGTTCCTGGAGCCTGAGGCCTGGGACCTGAAGGAGAGTGAGATAGGGAGAAAGACAGATTCTGCCTGAAAGGGAGGATTGCTGTGTTGCTGACTCACCATATTGGGAGGTGGACAGAGGAGGAGGAAGTAACGACCAGTAGAAATAACATCTGCTCTGGAAGGGGGAAAGAGAGTGAAACAAGAAGAACACTTAGATCAGTTGCACTTGGAGCAATTTTCTGGTATTGCTGCAGGTCAGGGCAGGAAAGACAACAGGCTGGAAGATTGCGTGCATGTGTGTATGCGTGTGAGTTTGTGTGAGACTGTGTGTATGTGTGTGTGTGCGTGTGAGTGTGTGTGAGACTGTGTGTGTGTGAGACTGTGCATGTGTGTGTGTGAGTGTGTGTGTTGCTATTGAAAATTGCCTAAGCTGTGCATATTAATGAACCCCACCCTACCTCATTACCTAGCTGGGGACAGCTGGAGCTACCTGGGTGAAGATTTTCTTCAGCCCCATTGTTCAGACCTGGTAGAGGACAGTGCCTGGATAGTTCTGACTGTGCTGGGTGAAGATATCTCCTCCCTCTACCAGGAAGACCACCAACAGATACTTTGACCATCCAAAGAGTGCACCTCTGCATTGAACCAACCTATGACATTCCTCCCTTCCTCCTTTTCTCTCTCTTTCTTTATTTGTGAAGAGATTGTTTTGACCTTCGGACTCCTTGTCAGTTTTTATTGTCACACTTGGACTGACACTAGGGAGAAAGCCATTTTTCCACGCCATTCTAAGGGAGGGGTGACCTTTCATTTTCCTTGGCACCCTTCTGTGCCACTGTTATGGGCAGGAGAGAGACAGGTAAACTGTATTTACTTCCTCTCACTAACTATGTGTGAGCCGAATATATTTTGAATTATTTTTAAAGTATGCTGTGGCATATTTTCCCAAACCCTCAGTTTGTGTGAGCCAATTTACTCACAGCAAACTCGCATTATAATTAACTCAGAAGGTTAGTTTATTTCACATTCATAAAGCCGGGGTGAGGAGTATTCACAACTTCCCACACCAACACACACATATACACACACACACACTTACACACACACAGAACAAGGGATAGAAAAAGGAGTTTTACAACAATGGATAGTATCAGCACAAGAACCACAGAAATGAACATTAAGTCACATGATTTCCAGAGCCTGAGAAATCAAGATCCAGAGGGTGTTTCCTTTTTGGCTGAGTTAAGTTTCAACTAGTTTCTGGGTGGAAAGGACACATGAAAATCCTTCAGATGAATGGTGCTGCAACACATTGGGCTTTCTATGCTTAAACTGCCTGGTAAATGTTGATCAGAGGCTTTTAAAAATCAAGATGGCTTCGTGAAGTTGAGAGATGGTAACCTTTCTCAGCTGGGCAGCTGGAGTCTTTTCCAGTTCAAAATCTACCTGTGAGACAAAGATGTAATGTTAAAACTGTGCAAAAGACCAGAGGCTTGGGTCATGTGACATGGCCTATTAATGGTTAATTTCAGCTTAACAATCAGTCTCTGTGCTTCTGGCCAGAGTTCCATTGGTACTTGTGAAATGGACCTGGGTAGGCCCAGGTGTGAGATGAGCCTGTTGGCAGCTCCATAGGGATAACGAGTTTCGATGAGCAAGCCTCTTGGTTTTATGATTACAAGGGGTCTGTACAATGAGGTGTGAGATTCCACACGCTGAGAAAGGAATCATTCTGTTCTTGTAACACCTGGTGGTAGCTCCCAGAACAAAGAGCCAATGCCGTGGTCATGTGACTTGTAGCAGCCATTGTTTCTGGTTCAGCAGAAAGTCCATTTTTTAAATATGATAAAAGAGTAAAGTTTTGGATTTCTATTCATGTCATATGGACCCAACAGCCACTCAAGGCTGTCGTCAAACCAGGGATCTGGCAAGCTGCAGTTTGCTTAACCTCAACGGCAACTCCATCTTCACCAGTAGTGAGGTCTGTGAGGACACATACGAGAGCAGCTGCTTTTACTGCTCCTGTGGCGCCATCACCATTCATACCAATCACCAAAATGCCTGGGTGAAGAACTACACCCAATGCAACATGACAGCTAAGGTGTGTTTTAAAACCATGGCTGGGGTAGTCAGCACCTCAGCCAACGATGCTGTCTCAAAAATGTACGGTAGGTTTGCGTTCTTTCTGAAGACCAAGAGAGGGAGTCATGGTGGGTGGGACCAGACTTCCAGTGGACCCTCTGGAAGCCACCGTGTAATGGATTGTCATCTTCAATATCCCATCTTTTTTCCCATGTGAGCTCCACTTCCCCCACCTTCGCTAACTGTGGGAGGTGAGGTGAGGGCTAGTACTGATCCTACTCGGATTCAGGGAGACCAGCCTCTTTCCAGCACCAGCTCTTTCTGGAGTTCTCACAGGAGGAGGACATGTTTGGTTGGGGATGAGGGGACGGGGGGGCTGGTGGTTCTCTGTTGAGCACTAGGAGTCTGGCTACCACATCTTCTGGATGGTGGATGGTGTGTAGTTCTACGCCTGTAAGGAGGTGAGGCACATTCAAAAGATATGCCATGCCTCCCGGCCACTAAAACTGTCCATGCAACCAGGATTGGAGCCGCTGCACCTCCCCCCATGCCACTATCTGAACCCTCAGGTGAGAGGTCGGTGCTGAGTGTCAACATCACTGTGGCTGCCAGCAGGAAGGGGGGAGAACATCTGCAAGGAGGAATGGAGCGATGAAATGCCAAGAACATTGAGGTGAGCCCCCCACCTCAGATAACATGAGCTTGTCAGCAGGCAATCCTCCCTGTGCCCCCACGCTCATGAGCAACCTCGCACATGTTCCTATGCTTGTGAGGGTTCCACGCCCGTGACCGATACCAGCTTCGACTCTCCGACCACATTTGAGCCTGGGGGTTGTGCTCACTTTGGCAGGACTTATACATCACAAGGCCAGGCACGGGTATGGGAGCAAGGGCAAGAAGAGCTGGGGAATCACCTGACAGGGGGTCACTCTCCCCTCATCTATGCTTCCCTCATTGAAAACATGAGGCTCCACTCCTCCACCCAGTGCAGTTCAGTCACTCGTCACTGGGCCACGTGTCCTGGAGAGCAAGTGGGAGTGGTGTCATTGAGACTGAGCCATCCTGCTCACATGCTGGTATGTCCCAAGACTGTGTCAAGGACTGGGCTGGAACGGCCCCACACACTGGATCACAGGGTAGTAGCAGAGGAGGGGAAGGTCCCCTCTCTCTGACTTTGGTGCCAGGGTCAATGTTAAGAGTTTTTCCCTGAGTCGCGGTCATGAAGCTATTAATGTATATATCATCGGAATTTTTTTTCTTTTAAAATAGAGTTTTAGTCGGTGGGTGTATCTTAATTGGATTAAAGCCAGCTAGGCTGCGTGCTATGATGTATACTAGTTTTGAGATGTAAGAGAGATAACGTGTATTTGCATTTTGTTGAATAGAGCATTCAAGAAGGGGAGTGATTTCTGGCACCTAGCTAGCAGAGACCAAGCAATGTTTATATTATTAATACAACTGGTACTATGAAAGGGGTTTTATTGTTAGAAGAGGTGGAGTTCAAAGGGACTGTTGATACAATGAGAATTTACGTTCAATAAGCTGTGTTAGGTATAATAGAAAGCAGTTTTGTGTGTGCAGGGCAGAGACATATAACATCAAAGTAGCTGTAAGACTACAACTGTCTCCACAGGAACCAAAGTGGAAGGAACTTCATTTTGAATGCTTTGCCTGGTGTCTGCTGAAAGTCTATGGGTTGCTGTTGCCTCAATGGGGATTACTGTGGGAATTTGTTAAAAGTTATGATAGTAGTAATTTGTGGCCATATGTAGTAATTTGTGGCCATGTGTATATATTTAACTTGTATAAATTAATGAATGTCTCATGTAGTTTGATATAAAAACCTCTCGAGAACTTGTGGTCTGATTCCTGAATTTAGAGCTGCATCTCAAACATACCACTTAAAGAATATAGTTTATGATGGTTGTGTAAAGTTTCCCTCTGGGATTTTTAAATAACTCATCTTTACCAACTGCTGTGTCATAACAGTCACCGTGTGACCTGGTGCCTGAGGCAGAACAAGACCCCAAACTGCTGCTGCCCTTTGCCCCAGAATCCCCCAGAGCAGCTCAGGGAGGACCCCCCTCTGCCTTCAATCCTGGGGGTGGGTTAGGGCTGGCTGGTGCAGCTGAGCCACCCGCTGTGCCCTGTGTGGTGATGGGTCAGTCGCTGACAGGGGTGACCCAGAGGCGGGTGGTGGCTCAGTGGAGGGCACCAGGGATCTGTTGCCATTGAGGTGGTGGATACCCTTGTGCCCCCTCCCCTCATCCCCTTCATGGAGCTCTGGGAATTCCTGGCAGACAACTGTTGTAATATGCCTTTAAAAGGGATAGCAGCATGCGTAAGGGAAGTGCCTCAGTCTCACATCGACCTCAGCACCAAACAGATACACGGCCCTGTTGCTGATGTTCCCAAGCTTTCTGTCCGTGTATATATGTTCACATGTACTCAGAATTAATAAATGTACACACTTGTTTGCACAATCCCTCATGAGTGATTGGTGCATTTATATCATCATAACCCACACAACATGGTGGCAGTGGTGGGATTGTGCAAACATTTTGTAGGTTATTGTCAAAGTGCGATATTGTCAGAATGTCCACAACATTCCCCAGTCAGAATTGGGATGCAGCTAACCTACCATCTGAATTGAAAATTCAAACAGCGTACAGAGCAATGACTTCTTGATTTAGGTGTGCCTGAGCCAGATAAGCAAGCCATAAAAATTCATCTAGCAATTGGGAATGAAGGTTCACATAGGTTTAACATGTCAGGATTAACAGCGGAAGAGCTTAAGGATCCCCAAATGTTATTGACCACATTAGAAATTCAGTATTAAGTTAAACTTCAATATTCATCGACTAGAGTTCATGTCATTTTGACAGTAGCCTACGGAATCCATAGACCACTTGGTCAGCAGATGCAGAGAAAAGGGTACGTGGTGTGAATTTTCAGACACACTACTAGCAGACAGAAAGCTTGAGGACATCAGCAGCAGGGCTGTGTGTCTGTGCTCTGCTCCAGGCCGAAGTGAAACTTCCCTTAAAGGTGGCATGCTGCTATCCCTTAAAGGAATATTACAACAACAACTTCAGTTGCCATGGTAAATTCCAGCTGGCCCTTGACTCATGGTCAGAACTGGCACTGCTCATTGGGTCTGTCCATTCTTTAGTGGAGATTGTGGGCATGAGCAAGCACATGAGCTGACTTGAACTGCACTGGTTCAAGATGTCCTTCACTGGACTGCTGTGGGAGTGGAGAACCACGTGTGACTCCCCTCCCTCCCCACAGTAAGGTGTGTAGGTAGTGGCTGCACTATTCTCTTGTCATGAAGACAACTATAGCCACCCTGAACATCAACGGCAGCAGAGAGACACACTGTAGTTTTCTCAACTTCTTGCTCCTTATGGAGGGGTGTATATGGTGGTGCATCCAGCAGGGATCCTATACCATTTGGGAGAGAAAACTACCTGGCTCCTGGGGTAGCGAGGGGAGGTCTACATGAGTCATCTTGCCTCTAATTCTGGCCAGTTGGCTATCCTGTTGGCCCCACATTTTCAGCTGGAGATCTTGGGGATCAAGGAGTCTGTGCCAGGCCATTTGCTCCATCTCACCATCCACCTGGGGAATGTATCACGTCACCTAGTGAATGTGTGCACTTCCCAGGCCGAATTGCAGCAAACACGCTTCTTTGTCAATCTTAGTTCCTTTGATGCCAAAGCGTGCATCATCCCAAGGGGAAGATTTCAACTATAGCCCCAAGGCGAGACCCCGCTATATACCCCATATCGCAGGGCTTTGGTGGAGGAGTTCATAGTTCTGGTCATGTCCTACACCTTGTGGATATCTGGTGAAATCTCCATCTCGACTCCAGCACTTTCACCTTTATGCGGGCTGCACAGGAATGAGGATGATCTAGAATTGACAGCCTTTACGTTTCTCAGGCATATGTCTCCTGTGTTCCAGGGGCTTCCATATAGCCGGTGCCATGCTCGGACCACCACCTGGGGAAGGCAGAGCTGGTCCCACTCTCCACATGGATGAGGCTCACGTACTGGCATTTTAACTGCCTGCTGCTGGAGGATGAGCAGCTCGGAGACTAGTTTCATTGGTTCTGGGCTGACTGGAGAAGGAAGCAGGGAGACATCTTCTGTTTAAGGCTGCAGTGGCCCATAGGCAAGGCTCATGTCCATGCCTTCTGTCAGGAGAATGTGGAGGGGTCGACAACAAGGCTAAAGGCCAGGGTTGAGCTGTTCAATCGGGGTTACGCAGCCTGGAGTCAAGTCTCAGTCAGGTTGAACAATCGATCCTGTGGAAGCTGTACAAGAAGAACGGTTTGCTAAAGGACTTGCAGCTTACTGGGTTCCGAGGAACATTCGTGAGGTCGCGGGTCCAGTTCCTTCAGGGCCTGGGCCATGGCTTCCCCTTATACTCCCCCAGAAAAGGCCAGGGGTTCCATAAGCAGCTCCTTACACTGCTGGCTGACAATAGATCCCTTATCTTGGATCCGGAGAGTGATGGTGCTGGGGAGCTGGCCTTGGATCTGCTTAGGGCATTCTGGGGCGTCCTGGGGGTAACTACGCACAGGCCCTGGAAACAAGTCCAGTGACCGGGCAGGTGACCTCTCCTGGTTCAGGGCTTTCATTGTCCAGTTGTTTCAGAGGGGATATCTCCACCTACTTAAATCTGGTGCCTGGTCTCCCTCCTCAGCACGGACAATAAGATGGTTGCCAGGGCCATTTCTTCTAGCCTTGGCACCATGCTGGGTCACGTGACCCACCCAGAACAGTCCTATGCGGTGCTGGGCTGAAAAATCCATGATAACATCCATCTGCTCTGGAACCTGGTCACAATTCCCAGGGGACTGGTTTGTCAGCTACTTTCCTTTCCCTGGATCAGGAGAAGACCTTCGAAAGGGTGGATCATGAATACTTATTTGGAACTTCAGGGTGTATATCGTCACGCAGATCTGAATCTATATGGGGCTGCACAGTGTCTGATTAAAGTTAGTGGGCCTTTGATGGCACCCTTTTGCTTCGGAAGAGGAGTGTGTCAGCTTGCCCCATGCCCAGCCAAGAAAATGCTGAGAGTGGTGATGAAGTCTTGATAAAGTGCCCCACAAAGTCTCCTGATATTTCTCAAAAGTCTTGTCAAACACAGTCTAGTTGGTCAATCCCCAGCAGCAAGTGAATCCATTAGTGAAACCTGAACCTGGCTTCAGCAGCACTCAAAATTCTCAGCAACAATTTCTTTATTCTTGATGAAGAGTCATACGGACTCGAAACGTTAACTGTGTTCCTCTCTGCAGAAGCTGTCAGACCTGCTGAGTTTTTCCAGCTAGTTTTGTTTTTGTTTCAGATTTCCAGCATCTGCAGTATTTTGCTTTTAATTACTTTATTCTTGTTAGGCTGGTCACTATTAGGAGAGAGCACGAACCCTAGCAGGCAGCTAGGCAGCCTCTTTACTGAGCTCTAGCAGGCAGCTTAATTAGCCATCCAAGCATTAACAATAGGCCCAACCCTACACTTCATCTCATTTATCAAGATGGTGTCTTTTGCTAAAGGTGGGCGAGCCAGTGTTTCAGCTCAATGCACCATCTTGGCCACTTCAGAGACTATTTAGCACCTGAAGTTTCTGGGAAAAATCACTCCCTTGGGTGTGTTATGGGGACACTGGATGGAAGGCTGCTTTGTCAGAGGTGCCATTCTGTGGATGCAGTTATACCAAGGTTCTACCAGCCTGTTCAGGGAAAATAAATCTTCCTAAGGCACAATCACAGGCAAAGCGGGGATATCTCCAAGTTATTCTGTTCCAGAAATCCAGTTGTTCAAGGAAGAACTGAGCCAATTTTTGCACATATTGATTTAGAGTTCCAAATTACAAACATGTACCTCCTAAACTAACAACCGTAATTTCAGTCTGTGTCTATTTATAGGGTTTCAAATCAATCCTCGGTTAACACCCACCATCTGCATACAATTAAACACAATTAAAATGCAGCTAACATCAGTGTCCTGGACAACATTCCTCACTCAATCAATGCCACCAAAAGACTCGCTTAAATTTACTGCTGGATTTTCCAATATTGCATGGGTGACTAACTTTCAAAAGTAATTCAGTGAGTGGAAATGCGAACATGACTAATGCTTTATAAATGCAAATCCTGCATTATTGTAGTAGGACTGGAGAGCACAGGCACAGGTACAGGTACAGACTTGTGTGGGGTCAGTTTAGGGTTGACATGGGAAGCGTCACTTCACATGGAGCAATCGAGTGAAGTGAGTTTATCAGTGTTTGGAAATTTCTGACTATAATCACTGAACTCAGCAGCACAGCAGTACTCAGTGAGGCTTGGAAAGTCCTGAGAATTGAAACCAGCCCTACAGTGAAGCCACAGACAAGTATAACAAGCTGTAAATATAAACCAACACAAAGCCCAAACTGGCCAATTACAATTCAGCATCCTGCAGAGTCACTTGTCTCTGTGTGAATTTGTTGGAATGATCACTGTTTTTCTCGAGTGTGATAGTGTCCTGGCACCCTCCAGTATCACAGTCACGAACTACATCACACCCACGATAGTGCAAGAGCTGGGGGAAAGGTTAGGCTTTGGGATGGGATGGCAATAGGGAAGGGGGGATACACAAGATATTGTCCTTGAAAAGAGAATGCTGGGAGGAAACAGTGACTCACCGTCCACTTCTCTCATTATTTGTCCCTATACCACTGAACAGGTGAAGACAACAGTATCTAAGATACAGGAAGGTGGCACAATCACAGTGACAGGATTAGGGTTTCAATAAGTATAAAGTAGGCCTGCAGGACTGGAGCAAGAGCACAGACAGGTTCAGATTGGGAAGGTCTCTCACCTACTTCATCTCAGTGTTTCAAAGACCCAACAAGACATCCTATCAATACTGCTCCCGGTTGTTTATTAAGCTATCCCAGAGTCCTCATCGCAGTGGCCTTCACCAATCCAACGGTTTATTAAATGACCTTTGTTGTGGGAGAAAAATACACTAAGAAAATTCTTCTGTACCCATTTCAGAATTTCTTCCCCTCTTTTGCCCTCTCAGATGGTCATTAGTTTTGGAAATCAGTTCTCCAGAGAGCAATGGAGGCTGAGTCATTCAATTTATTCGAGGCTATTAAAGGATCAATGGGCCAATTGCCTCTATTTATGTTCTTTGAGGCCGCCAAGCACCCGGGTTAGTGAGATGGGGTGAGGGAGACTCAGTGAAGAATAGTGGGGCCGTAAACAGCCAAGTTAGAGACCTGGAGTGAGGGAGACAGGAGTGAGGGAAACCATGAGTGAGGAAGAGCAGGATTGATAAGTACATGAGTTAGAGGCCTGGAGTGAGGGAGACCAGGAGTGAGGGACAGCGGGATTGAAAAGTACATGAGTTAGAGGCCTGGAGTGAGGGAGAGCAGGAGTGATGGAGAGCAGGATTGATAAGTACATGAGTTAGAGACCTAGAGTGAGAGAGACCAGGAGTGAGTGGGAGCAGGATAGATAAGTACCTGAGTTAGAGACCTGGAGTGAGGGAGGCCAGGAGTGAGGGAGAGTAGTATTGATAAGTACATGAGTTAGAAACCTAGAGTGAGGGAGACCAGGAGTGAGGGGGAGCGGGATTGATAATTTCATGAGATAATGACCTGGAGTGAGGGAGACTAGGAGTGAGGGAGACCAGGAGTGAGGGAGAGCAGGATTGATAAGTACATGGTTTAGAGGCCTGGAGTGAGGGAGACCAGGAGTGAGGGGGAGCGGGATTGATAAGTTCATGAGATAGTGACATGGAGTGAGGTAGACCAGGAGTGAAGGAGACCAGGAGTGAGTGAGACCAGGAGTGAGGGAGAGCAGGATTGATAAGTACATGAGTGAGAGGCCTGGAGTGAGGGAGACCAGGAGTGAAGGAGATCTGGAGTGAGGGAGACCAGGAGTGACGGAGAGCAAGATTGATAAGTACATGAGTAAGAAGCCTGGAGTGAGGGAGACAAGGAGTGAGGGGGAGCAGGATTGATATGTACATGAGTTAGAGGCCTGGAGTGAGGGAGACCAGGAGTGAGGGAGAGCAGGATTGATAAGTACATGAGTTAGAGACCAAGAGTGAGGGAGACCAGGAGTGAGGGAGACCAGGAGTGAGGGACAGCAGGATTGATAAGTACATGAGTTAGAGGCCTGGAGTGAGGGAGACCAGGTGTGAGGGAGACCAGGAGTGAGGGAGACCAGGATTGAGGGAGAGCAGGATTGATAAGTACATGAGTTAGTGGCCTGGAGTGAGGGAGACCAAGAGTGAAGGAGAGCAGGATTGATAAGTACATGAGATAGTGAACTGGAGTGAGCGAGACCAGGAGTGAAGGAGATCAGGAGTGAGGTAGACCAGGAGTGAGGGAGAGCAGGATTGATAAGTACATGAGTTAGAGGCCTGGAGTGAGGGAGACCAGGAGTGAAGGGGAGAAGGATTGATAAGTACATGAGTTAGAGGCCTGGAGTGAGGGAGACCAAGGAGTGAAGGAGACAAGGAGTGAGGGCGACCAGGAGTAAGGGAGAGCAGGATTGATAAGTACATGATTTAGAGGCCTGGAGGGAGGGAGACCAGGAGTGAGGGGGAGCAGCATTGATATGTACATCAGTAAGAGTCCTGGAGTGAGGGAGACCAGGAGTGAGGGAGAACAGGATTGATAAGTACATGAGTTAGAGACCTAGAGTGAAGGAAACTAGGAGTGAGGGGGAGCAGGATTGATAAGAACCTGAGTAAGAGACCTGGAGTGCGGGAGACCAGGATTGAGGGAGAGCAGGATTGATAAATACATTAATTAGAGACTTAGAGAGAGGGAGACCAGGAGTGAGTGGGAGCAGGATAGATAAGAACCTGAATTAGAGACCTGGAGTGAGGGAGGCCAGGAGTGAGGGAGAGTAGTATTGATAAGTACATGAGTTAGAGACCTAGAGTAAGGGAGACCAGGAGTGAGGGGGAGCGGGATTGATAATTACATGAGATAGTGACGTGGAGTGAGGGAGACCAGGAGTGAAGGAGACCAGGAGTGAGTGAGACCAGGAATGAGGGAGAGCAGGATTGATTAGTACATGAGTTAGAGACCTAGAGTGAGGGAGACTAGGAGTGAGTGGGAGCAGGATAGATAAGTACCTGAGTTAGAGACCTGGAGTGAGGGAGGCCAGGAGTGAGGGAGAGTAGTATTGATAAGTACATGAGTTAGAGACCTAGAGTGAGGGAGACCAGGAGTGAGGGGGAGCGGGATTGAAAATTACATGAGATAGTGACCTGGAGTGAGGGAGACCAGGAGTGAAGGAGACCAGGAGTGAGGGAGACCAGGAGTGAGGGAGAGAAGGATTGATAAGTAAATGAGTTAGAGGCCTAGAGTGAGGGAGACCAGGAGTGAGGAGGAGCAGGATTGATAAGTACATGATTTAGAGATCTGGAGTGAGGGACACAAGGAGTGAGGGAGACCAGGAGTGAGCGAGAGCAGGATTGATAAGTACATGAGTTAGAGGCCTGGAGTGAGGGAGACCAGGAGTGAGGGAGAGCAGGATTGATAAGTACATGAGTTAGAGGACTGGACTAGGGGAGACTAGGCGTGAGGGAGACCAGGAGTGAAAGAGACCAGGAGTGAGGGAGACCAGGAGGGAGGGAGAGCAGGAGTGAGGGAGACCAGGAGTGAGGGAGACCAGGAGTGACGGAGAGCAGGATTTATAAGTACATGGTTTAGAGGCCTGGAGTGAGGGAGACCAGGAGTGAGGGGCAGTGGGATTGATAAGTACATGAGATAGTGACCTGGAGTGAGGGAGACCAGGAGTGAAGGAGACCAGGAGTGAGTGAGACCAGGAGTTAGGGAGAGCAGGATTGATACGTACATGAGTAAGAGACCTAGAGTGAGGGAGACCAGGAGTGAGGGAGACCAGGAGTGAGGGAGAGCAGGATTGATAAGTACATGAGTTAGAGACCTAGAGTGAGGGAGACCAGGAGTGAGGGAGACCAGGAGTGAGGGAGAGCAGGATTGATAATTACATCGTTTAGAGGCATGGAGTGAGGGAGACCAGATGTGAGGGAGACCAGGAGTGAGGGAGACCAGGATTGAGGGAGAGCAGGATTGATAAGTACATGAGTTAGAGGCCTGGAGTGAGGGAGACCAAGAGTGAAGGAGAGGAGGATTGATAAGTACATGAGATAGTGACCTGGAGTGAGCGAGACCAGGAATGAAGGAGATTAGGAGTGAGGGAGACCAGGAGAAAGGGAGAGCAGGATTGATAAGTACATGAGTTAGAGGCCTGGAGTGAGGGAGACAAAGGAATGAAGGAAACCAGGAGTGAGGGCGACCAGGAGTGAGGGAGAGAAGGATTGATAAGTACATGATTTAGAGGCCTGGAGTGAGGGAGGCCAGGTGTGAGGGAAAGAAGGATTGATAGGAACATGAGTTAGAGACCTAGATTGAGTGAGACTAGGAGTGAGGGGGAGCAGGATAGATAAGTACATGAGTTAGGGACCTGGAGTGAGGGAGACCAGGAGTGAGGGAGAGCAGGATTGATAAGTACATGAGATAGAGAACTAGAGTGAGGGAGACCAGGAGTGAGGGAGAGCAGGATTGATAAGTACCTGAGTAAGAGACATGGAGTGAGGGAGACCAGGATTGAGGGAGAGCAGGATTGATAAGTACATGAATTAGAGACTTAAAGTGAGGGAGACCAGGAGTGAGTAGGAGCAGGATAGATAAGAACATGAATTAGAGACCTGGAGTGAGGGAGGCCAGGAGTGAGGGGGAGCAGCATTGATATGTACATGAGTTAAGGGCCTGGAGTGAGGGAGACCAGGTGTGAGGGAAAGCAGTTTTGATAAGAACATGAGTTAGAGACCTAGATTGAGGGAGACTAGGAGTGAGGGGGAGCAGGATAGATAAGTACATGAGTTAGGGACCTGGAGTGAGGGAGACCAGGAGTGAGGGAGAGCAGGATTGATAAGTACATGAGTTAGAGAACTAGAGTGAGGGAGACCAGGAGTGAGGGAGAGCAGGATTGATATGTACATGATTTAAAGGCCTGGAGTGAGGGAGACCATGAGTGAGGGAGACCAGGAGTGAGGAGGAGCAGGATTGATAAGTACATGAGTTATGGACCTGGAGTGAGGGAGACCAGGAGTGAGGGAGAGAAGGAATGATAAGTCCATGAGTTAGAGACCTGGAGTGAGTGAGACCAGGAGTGAAGGAGACCAGGAGTGAGACAAACCAGGAATGAGGGAGAGCAGGATTGATAAGTACATGAGTTAGAGACCCGGTGTGAGGGAGACCAGGAGTGAGGGAGAGCAGGATTGATAAGATCATAAGTTAGAGACCAGGAGTGAGGGAGACCAGGAGTGAGGGAGACCAGGATTGATAAGTACATCATTTAGAGGCCAGGAGTGAGGGCCACAAGGAGTGAGGGAGACCAGGAGTGAGCGAGAGCAGGATTGATAAGTACATGAGTTAGAGGCCTGGAGTGAGGGAGACTAGGCGTGAGGGGAAGCAGGAAATATAAGTACCTGAGTAAGAGACCTGAAGTGAGGGAGATCAGGAGTGAGGGAGAGCAGTATTGATAAGTACATGAGTTAGAGACCTAGAGTGAGGGAGACCAGGAGTGAGGGGGAGCGGGATTGATAATTACATGAGATAGTGACCTGGAGTGAGGGAGACCAGGAGTGAAGGAGACCAGGAGTGAGGGAGACCAGGAGTGAGGGGGAGCAGCATTGATATGTACATGAGTTTGAGGCCTAGAGTGATGGAGACAGGAGTGAGTGAAAGCAGGATTGATAAGTACATGAGTTAGAGACCTAGAGTGAGGGAGACTAGGAGTGAGGGGGAGCAGGATAGATAAGTATCCGAGTTAGGGACCTGGAGTGAGGGAGACCAAGAGTGAGGGAGAGCAGGATTGATAAGTACATGAGTTGGAGACCTAGAGAGAGGGAGACCAGGAGTGAGGGGGAGCGGGATTGATAAGTACATGAGATAGTGACCTGGAGTGAGGAAGACCAAGAGTGAAGGAGACCAGGAGTGAGGGAGACCAGGAGTGAGGAGGAGCAGGATTGATAAGTACATGATTTAGAAGCCTGGAGTGAGGGACACAAGGAGTGAGGGAGACCAGGAGTGAGCGAGAGCAGGATTGATAGGTACATGAGTTAGAGGCCTGGAGTGAGGGAGACCAGGAGTGAGGGAGAGCAGGATTGATAAGTACATGATTTAGAGGCCTGGAGGGAGGGAGACCAGGAGTGAGGGTGAGCAGCATTGATATGTACATGAGTAAGAGTCCTGGTGTGAGGGAGACCAGGAGTGAGGGAGAGCAGGATTTATAAGTACATGAGTTAGAGACCTAGAGTGAGGGAGACCAGGAGTGAGGGAGACCAGGAATGAGGGAGAGCAGGATTGATAAGTACATGAGTTAGAGGCCTGGAGTGAGGGAGAGCAAGAGTGAAGGAGAGGAGGATTGATAAGTACTTGAGATAGTGACCTGGAGTGAGCGAGACCAGGAATGAAGGAGATTAGGTGTGAGGGAGACCAGGAGAAAGGGAGAGCAGGATTGATAAGTACATGAGTTAGAGGCCTGGAGTGAGGGAGACCAAGGAGTGAAGGAAACCAGGAGTGAGAGCGACCAGGAGTGAGGGAGAGCAGGATTGATAAGTACATGTTTTAGAGGCCTGGAGTGAGGGAGGCCAGCAGTGAGGGGGAGCAGCATTGATATGTACATGAGTTAAGGGCCTGGAGTGAGGGAGACCAGGTGTGAGGGAAAGCAGGATTGATAAGAACATGAGTTAGAGACCTAGATTGAGGGAGACCAGGAGTGAGGAGGAGCAGGATTGATATGTACATGATTTAGAGGCCTGGAGTGAGGGAGACCAGGAGTGAGGGAGAGAAGGAATGATAAGTCCATGAGTTACAGACCTGGAGTGAGTGAGACCAGGAGTGAAGGAGACCAGGAGTAAGACAAACCAGGAATGAGGGAGAGCAGGATTGATAAGTACATGAGTTAGAGACCCGGTGTGAGGGAGACCAGGAGTGAGGGAGACCAGGATTGATAAGTTCATGATTTAGAGGCCTGGAGTGAGGGCCACAAGGAGTGAGGGAGACCAGGAGTGAGCGAGAGCAGGATTGATAAGTACATGAGTTAGAGGCCTGGAGTGAGGGAGACTAGGCGTGAGGGGAAGCAGGAAATATAAGTACCTGAGTAAGAGACCTGAAGTGAGGGAGATCAGGAGTGAGGGAGAGCAGTATTGATAAGTACATGAGTTAGAGACCTAGAGTGAGGGAGACCAGGAGTGAGGGGGAGCGGGATTGATAATTACATGAGATAGTGACCTGGAGTGAGGGAGACCAGGAGTGAAGGAGACCAGGAGTGAGGGAGACCAGGAGTGAGGGGGAGCAGCATTGATATGTACATGAGTTAGAGGCCTAGAGTGATGGAGACCAGGAGTGAGTGAAAGCAGGATTGATAAGTACATGAGTTAGAGACCTAGAGTGAGGGAGACTAGGAGTGAGGGGGAGCAGGATAGATAAGTATCCGAGTTAGGGACCTGGAGTGAGGGAGACCAAGAGTGAGGGAGAGCAGGATTGATAAGTATATGAGTTAGAGACCTAGAGAGAGGGAGACCAGGAGTGAGGGGGAGCGGGATTGATAAGTACATGAGATAGTGACCTGGAGTGAGGAAGACCAAGAGTGAAGGAGACCAGGAGTGAGGGAGACCAGGAGTGAGGGAGCAAAGATTGATAAGTAAATGAGTTAGAGGCCTAGAGTGAGGGAGACCAGGAGTGAGGAGGAGCAGGATTGATAGGTACATGATTTAGAGGCCTAGAGTGAGGGACACAAGGAGTGAGGGAGACCAGGAGTGAGCGAGAGCAGGATTGATAGGTACATGAGTTAGAGGCCTGGAGGGAGGGAGACCAGGAGTGAGGGTGAGCAGCATTGATATGTACATGAGTAAGAGTCCTGGAGTGAGGGAGACCAGGAGTGAGGGAGAGCAGGATTGATAAGTACATGAGTTAGAGACCTAGAGTGAGGGAGACCAGGAGTGAGGGAGACCAGGAATGAGGGAGAGCAGGATTGATAATTACATGGTTTAGTGGCCTAGAGTGAGGGAGACCAGATGTGAGGGAGACCAGGAGTGAGGGAGACCAGGATTGAGGGAGAGCAGGATTGATAAGTACATGAGTTAGAGGCCTGGAGTGAGGGAGACCAAGAGTGAAGGAGAGGAGGATTGATAAGTATATGAGATAGTGACCTGGAGTGAGCGAGACCAGGAATGAAGGAGATTAGGTGTGAGGGAGAACAGGAGAAAGGGAGAGCAGGATTGATAAGTACATGAGTTAGAGGCCTGGAGTGAGGGAGACCAAGGAGTGAAGGAAACCAGGAGTGAGAGCGACCAGGAGTGAGGGAGAGCAGGATTGATTAAGTACATGATTTAGAGGCCTGGAGTGAGGGAGCCCAGCAGTGAGGGGGAGCAGCATTGATATGTACATGAGTTAAGGGCCTGGAGTGAGGGAGACCAGGTGTGAGGGAAAGCAGGATTGATAAGAACATGAGTTAGAGACCTAGATTGAGGGAGACGAGGAGTGAGGGAGAGCAGGATTGATAAGTACATGAATTAGAGACTTAAAGTGAGGGAGACCAGGAGTGAGTAGGAGCAGGATAGATAAGAACATGAGTTAGAGACCTGGAGTGAGGGAGGCCAGGAGTGAGGGGGAGCAGCATTGATATGTACATGAGTTAAGGGCCTGGAGTGAGGGAGACCAGGTGTGAGGGAAAGCAGTTTTGATAAGAACATGAGTTAGAGACCTAGATTGAGGGAGACTAGGAGTGAGGGGGAGCAGGATAGATAAGTACATGAGTTAGGGACCTGGAGTGAGGGAGACCAGGAGTGAGGGAGAGCAGGATTGATACGTACATGAGTTAGAGAACTAGAGTGAGGGAGAGCAGGATTGATATGTACATGATTTAGAGGCCTGGAGTGAGGGAGACCATGAGTGAGGGAGACCAGGAGTGAGGAGGAGCAGGATTGATAAGTACATGAGTTAGAGACCTAGAGTGAGGGAGACTAGGAGTGAGGGGGAGCAGGATAGATAAGTACCCGAGTTAGGGACCAAGAGTGAGGGAGACCAAGAGTGAGGGAGAGCACGATTGATAAGTACATGAGTTAGAGACCTAGAGAGAGGGAGACCAGGAGTGAGTGGGTGCGGGATTGATAAGTACATGAGATAGTGACCTGGAGTGAGGAAGTCCAAGAGTGAAGGAGACCAGGAGTAAGGGAGACCAGGAGTGAGGGAGCGAAGATTGATAAGTAAATGTGTTAGAGGCCTAGAGTGAGGGAGACCAGGAGTGAGGAGGAGCAGGATTGATAAGTACATGATTTAGAGGCCTGGAGTGAGGGACACAAGGAGTGAGGGAGACCAGGAGTGAGCGAGAGCAGGATTGATAGGTACATGAGTAAGAGTCCTGGAGTGAGGGAGACCAGGAGTGAGGGAGAGCAGGATTGATAAGTACATGAGTTATAGACCTAGAGTGATGGAGACCAGGAGTGAGGGAGACCAGGAATGAGGGAGAGCAGGATTGATAATTACATGGTTTGGAGGCCTGGAGTGAGGGAGACCAGATGTGAGGGAGACCAGGAGTGAGGGAGACCAGGATTGAGGGAGAGCAGGATTGATAAGTACATGAGTTAGAGGCCTGGAGTGAGGGAGACCAAGAGTGAAGGAGAGGAGGATTGATAAGTACATGAGATAGTGAACTGGAGTGAGCGAGACCAGGAATGAAGGAGATTAGGTGTGAGGGAGACCAGGAGAAAGGGAGAGCAGGATTGATAAGTACATGAGTTAGAGGCCTGGAGTGAGGGAGACCAAGGAGTGAAGGAAACCAGGAGTGAGGGCGACCAGGAGCGAGGGAGAGCAGGATTGATAAGTACATGATTTAGAGGTCTGGAGTGAGGGAGGCAAGCAGTGAGGGGGAGCAGCATTGATATGTACATGAGTTAAGGGCCTGGAGTGAGGGAGACCAGGTGTGAGGGAAAGCAGGATTGATAAGAACATGAGTTAGAGACCTAGATTGAGGGAGACTAGGAGTGAGGGGGAGCAGGATAGATAAGTATCCGAGTTAGGGACCTGGAGTGAGGGAGACCAAGAGTGAGGGAGAGCAGGATTGATAAGTACATGAGTTAGAGACCTAGAGAGAGGGAGACCAGGAGTGAGGGGGAGCGGGATTGATAAGTACATGAGATAGTGACCTGGAGTGAGGAAGACCAAGAGTGAAGGAGACCAGGAGTGAGGGAGACCAGGAGTGAGGGAGCGAAGATTGATAAGTTAATGAGTTAGAGGCCTAGAGTGAGGGAGACCAGGAGTGAGGAGGAGCAGGATTGATAAGTACATGATTTAGAGGCCTAGAGTGAGGGACACAAGGAGTGAGGGAGACCAGGAGTGAGCGAGAGCAGGATTGATAGGTACATGAGTTAGTGGCCTGGAGTGAGGGAGACCAGGAGTGAGGGAGAGCAGGATTGATAAGTATATGATTTAGAGGCCTTGAGGGAGGGAGACCAGGAGTGAGGGTGAGCAGCATTGATATGTACATGAGTAAGAGTCCTGGAGTGAGGGAGACCAGGAGTGAGGGAGAGCAGGATTGATAAGTACATGAGTTAGAGACCTAGAGTGAGGGAGACCAGGAGTGAGGGAGACCAGGAATGAGGGAGAGCAGGATTGATAATTACATGGTTTAGAGGCCTGGAGTGAGGGAGACCAGATGTGAGGGAGACCAGGAGTGAGGGAGACCAGGATTGAGGGAGAGCAGGATTGATAAGTACATGAGTTAGAGGCCTGGAGTGAGGGAGACCAAGAGTGAAGGAGAGGAGGATTGATAAGTACATGAGATAGTGACCTGGAGTGAGCGAGACCAGGAATGAAGGAGATTAGGTGTGAGGGAGACCAGGAGAAAGGGAGAGCAGGATTGATAAGTACATGAGTTAGAGGCCTGGAGTGAGGGAGACCAAGGAGTGAAGGAAACCAGGAGTGAGGGCGACCAGGAGTGAGGGAGAGCAGGATTGATAAGTACATGATTTAGAGGTCTGGAGTGAGGGAGGCCAGCAGTGAGGGGGAGCAGCATTGATATGTACATGAGTTAAGGGCCTGGAGTGAGGGAGACCAGGTGTGAGGGAAAGCAGGATTGATAAGAACATGAGTTAGAGACCTAGATTGAGGGAGACTAGGAGTGAGGGGGAGCAGGATAGATAAGTACATGAGTTAGGGACCTGGAGTGAGGGAGACCAGGAGTGAGGGAGAGCAGGATTGATAAGTACATGAGTTAGAGAACTAGAGTGAGGGAGACCAGGAGTGAGGGGAGAGCAGGATTGATATGTACATGATTTAGAGGCCTGGAGTGAGGGAGACCATGAGTGAGGGAGACCAGGGGTGAGGAGGAGCAGGATTGATAAGTACATGAGTTAGGGACCTGGAGTGAGGGAGACCAGGAGTGAGGGAGAGAAGGAATGATAAGTCCATGAGTTAGAGACCTGGAGTGAGTGAGACCAGGAGTGAAGGAGACCAGGAGTGAGACAAACCAGGAATGAGGGAGAGCAGGATTGATAAGTACATGAGTTAGAGACCCGGTGTGAGGGAGACCAGGAGTGAGGGAGAGCAGGATTGATAAGATCATAAGTTAGAGACCTGGAATGAGGGAGACCAGGAGTGAGGGAGACCAGGATTGATAAGTACATGATTTAGAGGCCTGGAGTGAGGGCCCCAAGGAGTGAGGGAGACCAGGAGTGAGCGAGGGCAGGATTGATAAGTACATGAGTTAGAGGCCTGGAGTGAGGGAGACTAGGCGTGAGGGGAAGCAGGAAATATAAGTACCTGAGTAAGAGACCTGAAGTGAGGGAGATCAGGAGTGAGGGAGAGCAGTATTGATAAGTACATGAGTTAGAGACCTAGAGTGAGGGAGACCAGGAGTGAGGGGGAGCGGGATTGATAATTACATGAGATAGTGACCTGGAGTGAGGGAGACCAGGAGTGAGGGGGAGCAGCATTGATATGTACATGAGTTAGAGGCCTAGAGTGATGGAGACCAGGAGTGAGTGTAAGCAGGATTGATAAGTACATGAGTTAGAGACCTAGAGTGAGGGAGACTAGGAGTGAGGGGGAGCAGGATAGATAAGTATCCGAGTTAGGGACCAAGAGTGAGGGAGACCAAGAGTGAGGGAGAGCACGATTGATAAGTACATGAGTTAGAGACCTAGAGAGAGGGAGACCAGGAGTGAGGGGGTGCGGGATTGATAAGTACATGAGATAGTGACCTGGAGTGAGGAAGTCCAAGAGTGAAGGAGACCAGGAGTAAGGGAGACCAGGAGTGAGGGAGCGAAGATTGATAAGTAAATGAGTTAGAGGCCTAGAGTGAGGGAGACCAGGAGTGAGGGAGAGCAGGATTGATAAGTACATGATTTAGAGGCCTGGAGTGAGGGACACAAGGAGTGAGGGAGACCAGGAGTGAGCGAGAGCAGGATTGATAGGTACATGAGTAAGAGTCCTGGAGTGAGGGAGACCAGGAGTGAGGGAGAGCAGGATTGATAAGTACATGAGTTAGAGACCTAGAGTGAGGGAGACCAGGAATGAGGGAGACCAGGAATGAGGGAGAGCAGGATTGATAATTACATGGTTTGGAGGCCTGGAGTGAGGGAGACCAGATGTGAGGGAGACCAGGAGTGAGGGAGACCAGGATTGAGGGAGAGCAGGATTGATAAGTACATGAGTTAGAGGCCTGGAGTGAGGGAGACCAAGAGTGAAGGAGAGGAGGATTGATAAGTACATGAGATAGTGAACTGGAGTGAGCGAGACCAGGAATGAAGGAGATTAGGTGTGAGGGAGACCAGGAGAAAGGGAGAGCAGGATTGATAAGTACATGAGTTAGAGGCCTGGAGTGAGGGAGACCAAGGAGTGAAGGAAACCAGGAGTGAGGGCGACCAGGAGTGAGGGAGAGCAGGATTGATAAGTACATGATTTAGAGGCCTGGAGTGAGGGAGGCAAGCAGTGAGGGGGAGCAGCATTGATATGTACATGAGTTAAGGGCCTGGAGTGAGGGAGACCAGGTGTGAGGGAAAGCAGGATTGATAAGAACATGAGTTAGAGACCTAGATTGAGGGAGACTAGGAGTGAGGGGGAGCAGGATAGATAAGTACATGAGTTAGGGACCTGGAGTGAGGGAGACCAGGAGTGAGGGAGAGCAGGATTGATAAGTACATGAGTTAGAGAACTAGAGTGAGGGAGACCAGGAGTGAGGGAGAGCAGGATTGATATGTACATGATTTAGAGGCCTGGAGTGAGGGAGACCATGAGTGAGGGAGACCAGGAGTGAGCGAGAGCAGGATTGATAGGTACATGAGTAAGAGTCCTGGAGTGAGGGAGACCAGGAGTGAGGGAGAGCAGGATTGATAAGTACATGAGTTAGAGACCTAGAGTGAGGGAGACCAGGAGTGAGGGAGACCAGGAATGAGGGAGAGCAGGATTGATAATTACATGGTTTGGAGGCCTGGAGTGAGGGAGACCAGATGTGAGGGAGACCAGGAGTGAGGGAGACCAGGATTGAGGGAGAGCAGGATTGATAAGTACATGAGTTAGAGGCCTGGAGTGAGGGAGACCAAGAGTGAAGGAGAGGAGGATTGATAAGTACATGAGATAGTGAACTGGAGTGAGCGAGACCAGGAATGAAGGAGATTAGGTGTGAGGGAGACCAGGAGAAAGGGAGAGCAGGATTGATAAGTACATGAGTTAGAGGCCTGGAGTGAGGGAGACCAAGGAGTGAAGGAAACCAGGAGTGAGGGCGACCAGGAGTGAGGGAGAGCAGGATTGATAAGTACATGATTTAGAGGCCTGGAGTGAGGGAGGCAAGCAGTGAGGGGGAGCAGCACTGATATGTACATGAGTTAAGGGCCTGGAGTGAGGGAGACCAGGTGTGAGGGAAAGCAGGATTGATAAGAACATGAGTTAGAGACCTAGATTGAGGGAGACTAGGAGTGAGGGGGAGCAGGATAGATAAGTACATGAGTTAGGGACCTGGAGTGAGGGAGACCAGGAGTGAGGGAGAGCAGGATTGATGAGTACATGAGTTAGAGAACTAGAGTGAGGGAGACCAGGAGTGAGGGAGAGCAGGATTGATATGTACATGATTTAGAGGCCTGGAGTGAGGGAGACCATGAGTGAGGGAGACCAGGAGTGAGGAGGAGCAGGATTGATAAGTACATGAGTTAGGGACCTGGAGTGAGGGAGACCAGGAGTGAGGGAGAGAAGGAATGATAAGTCCATGAGTTAGAGACCTGGAGTGAGTGAGACCAGGAGTGAAGGAGACCAGGAGTGAGACAAACCAGGAATGAGGGAGAGCAGGATTGATAAGTACATGAGTTAGAGACCCGGTGTGAGGGAGACCAGGAGTGAGGGAGAGCAGGATTGATAAGATCATAAGTTAGAGACCTGGAATGAGGGAGACCAGGTGTGAGGGAGACCAGGATTGATAAGTACATGATTTAGAGGCCTGGAGTGAGGGCCACAAGGAGTGAGGGAGACCAGGAGTGAGCGAGAGCAGGATTGATAAGTACATGAGTTAGAGGCCTGGAGTGAGGGAGACTAGGCGTGAGGGGAAGCAGGAAATATAAGTACCTGAGCAAGGGACCTGAAGTGAGGGAGATCAGGAGTGAGGGAGAGCAGTATTGATAAGTACATGAGTTAGAGACCTAGAGTGAGGGAGACCAGGAGTGAGGGGGAGCGGGATTGATAATTACATGAGATAGTGACCTGGAGTGAGGGAGACCAGGAGTGAGGGGGAGCAGCATTGATATGTACATGAGTTAGAGGCCTAGAGTGATGGAGACCAGGAGTGAGTGAAAGCAGGATTGATAAGTACATGAGTTAGAGACCTAGAGTGAGGGAGACTAGGAGTGAGGGGGAGCAGGATAGATAAGTATCCGAGTTAGGGACCTGGAGTGAGGGAGACCAAGAGTGAGGGAGAGCAGGATTGATAAGTACATGAGTTAGAGACCTAGAGAGAGGGAGACCAGGAGTGAGGGGGAGCGGGATTGATAAGTACATGAGATAGTGACCTGGAGTGAGGAAGACCAAGAGTGAAGGAGACCAGGAGTGAGGGAGACCAGGAGTGAGGGAGCGAAGATTGATAAGTAAATGAGTTAGAGGCCTAGAGTGAGGGAGACCAGGATTGAGGAGGAGCAGGATTGATAAGTACATGATTTAGAGGCCTGGAGTGAGGGACACAAGGATTGAGGGAGACCAGGAGTGAGTGAGAGCAGGATTGATAGGTACATGAGTTAGAGGCCTGGAGTGAGGGAGACCAGGAGTGAGGGAGAGCAGGATTGATAAGTACATGATTTAGAGGCCTGGAGGGAGGGAGACCAGGAGTGAGGGTGAGCAGCATTGAAATGTACATGAGTAAGAGTCCTGGAGTGAGGGAGACCAGGAGTGAGGGAGAGCAGGATTGATAAGTACATGAGTTAGAGACCTAGAGTGAGGGAGACCAGGAGTGAGGGAGACCAGGAATGAGGGAGAGCAGGATTGATAATTACATGGTTTAGAGGCCTAGAGTGAGGGAGACCAGATGTGAGGGAGACCAGGAGTGAGGGAGACCAGGATTGAGGGAGAGCTGGATTGATAAGTACATGAGTTAGAGGCCTGGAGTGAGGGAGACCAAGATTGAAGGAGAGGAGGATTGATAAGTACATGAGATAGTGACCTGGAGTGAGCGAGACCAGGAATGAAGGAGATTAGGTGTGAGGGAGACCAGGAGAAAGGGAGAGCAGGATTGATAAGTACATGAGTTAGAGGCCTGGAGTGAGGGAGACCAAGGAGTGAGGGGGAGCAGGATAGATAAGTACATGAGTTAGGGACCTGGAGTGAGGGAGACCAGGAGTGAGGGAGAGCAGGATTGATACGTACATGAGTTAGAGAACTAGAGTGAGGGAGAGCAGGATTGATATGTACATGATTTAGAGGCCTGGAGTGAGGGAGACCATGAGTGAGGGAGACCAGGAGTGAGGAGGAGCAGGATTGATAAGTACATGAGTTATGGACCTGGAGTGAGGGAGACCAGGAGTGAAGGAGAGAAGGAATGATAAGTACATGAGTTAGAGGCCTGGAGTGACGGAGACCAAGGAGTGAAGGAAACCAGGAGTGAGGGCGACCAGGAGTGAGGGAGAGCAGGATTGATAAGTACATGATTTAGAGGTCTGGAGTGAGGGAGGCCAGCAGTGAGGGGGAGCAGCATTGATATGTAAATGAGTTAAGGGCATGGAGTGAGGGAGACCAGGTGTGAGGGAAAGCAGGATTGATAAGAACATGAGTTAGAGACCTAGATTGAGGGAGACTAGGAGTGAGGGGGAGCAGGATAGATAAGTACATGAGTTAAGGACCAGGAGTGAGGGAGACCAGGAGTGAGGGAGAGCAGGATTGATATGTACATGATTTAGAGGCCTGGAGTGAGGGAGACCATGAGTGAGGGAGACCAGGAGTGAGGAGGAGCAGGATTGATAAGTACATGAGTTAGGGACCTGGAGTGAGGGAGGCCAGGAGTGAGGGAGAGAAGGAATGATAAGTCCATGAGTTAGAGACCTGGAGTGAGTGAGACCAGGAGTGAAGGAGACCAGGAGTGAGACAAACCAGGAATGAGGGAGAGCAGGATTGATAAGTATATGAGTTAGAGACCCGGTGTGAGGGAGACCAGGAGTGAGGGAGAGCAGGATTGATAAGATCATAAGTTAGAGACCTGGAATGAGGGAGACCAGGAGTGAGGGAGACCAGGATTGATAAGTACATGATTTAGAGGCCTGGAGTGAGGGCCACAAGGAGTGAGGGAGACCAGGAGTGAGCGAGAGCAGGATCGATAAGTACATGAGTTAGAGGCCTGGAGTGAGGGAGACTAGGCTTGAGGGGAAGCAGGAAGTATAAGTACCTGAGTAAGAGACCTGAATTGAGGGAGATCAGGAGTGAGGGAGAGCAGTATTGATAAGTACATGAGTTAGAGACCTAGAGTGAGGGAGACCAGGAGTGAGGGGGAGCGGGATTGATAATTACATGAGATAGTGACCTGGAGTGAGGGAGACCAGGAGTGAAGGAGACCAGGAGTGAGGGAGACCAGGAGTGAGGGGGAGCAGCATTGATATGTACATGAGTTTGAGGCCTAGAGTGATGGAGACAGGAGTGAGTGAAAGCAGGATTGATAAGTACATGAGTTAGAGACCTAGAGTGAGGGAGACTAGGAGTGAGGGGGAGCAGGATAGATAAGTATCCGAGTTAGGGACCTGGAGTGAGTTAGACCAGGAATGAGGGAGAGCAGGATTGATAGGTACATGATTTAGAGGCCTGGAGGGAGGGAGACCAGGAGTGAGGGTGAGCAGCATTGATATGTACATGAGTAAGAGTCCTGGAGTGAGGGAGACCAGGAGTGAGGGAGACCAGGATTGATAAGTACATGAGTTAGAGACCTAGAGTGAGGGAGACCAGGAGTGAGGGTGACCAGGAATGAGGGAGAGCAGGATTGATAATTACATGGTTTAGAGGCCTAGAGTGAGGGAGACCAAATGTGAGGGAGACCAGGAGTGAGGGAGACCAGGATTGAGGGAGAGCAGGATTGATAAGTACATGAGTTAGAGGCCTGGAGTGAGGGAGACCAAGAGTGAAGGAGAGGAGGATTGATAAGTACATGAGATAGTGACCTGGAATGAGCGAGACCAGGAATGAAGGAGATTAGGTGTGAGGGAGAACAGGAGAAAGGGAGAGCAGGATTGATAAGTACATGAGTTATATGCCTGGAGTGAGGGAGACCAAGGAGTGAAGGAAACCAGGAGTGAGGGCGACCAGGAGTGAGGGAGAGCAGGATTGATTAAGTACATGACTTAGAGGTCTGGAGTGAGGGAGGCCAGCAGTGAGGGGGAGCAGCATTGATATGTACATGAGTTAAGGGCCTGGAGTGAGGGAGACCAGCTGTGAGGGAAAGCAGGATTGATAAGAACATGAGTTAGAGACCTAGATTGAGGGAGACGAGGAGTGAGGGGGCGCAGGATTGATAAGTACCTGAGTAAGAGACATAGAGTGAGGGAGACCAGGATTGAGGGAGAGCAGGATTGATAAGTACATGAATTAGAGACTTAAAGTGAGGGAGACCAGGAGTGAGTAGGAGCAGGATAGATAAGAACATGAATTAGAGACCTGGAGTGAGGGCGGCCAGGAGTGAGGGGGAGCAGCATTGATATGTACATGAGTTAAGGGCCTGGAGTGAGGGAGACCAGGTGTGAGGGAAAGCAGTTTTGATAAGAACATGAGTTAGAGACCTAGATTGAGGGAGACTAGGAGTGAGGGGGAGCAGGATAGATAAGTACATGAGTTAGGGACCTGGAGTGAGGGAGACCAGGAGTGAGGGAGAGCAGGATTGATACGTACATGAGTTAGAGAACTAGAGTGAGGGAGAGCAGGATTGATATGTACATGATTTAGAGGCCTGGAGTGAGGGAGACCATGAGTGAGGGAGACCAGGAGTGAGGAGGAGCAGGATTGATAAGTACATGAGTTATGGACCTGGAGTGAGGGAGACCAGGAGTGAAGGAGAGAAGGAATGATAAGTACATGAGTTAGAGGCCTGGAGTGAGGGAGACCAAGGAGTGAAGGAAACCAGGAGTGAGGGCGACCAGGAGTGAGGGAGAGCAGGATTGATAAGTACATGATTTAGAGGTCTGGAGTGAGGGAGGCCAGCAGTGAGGGGGAGCAGCATTGATATGTAAATGAGTTAAGGGCATGGAGTGAGGGAGACCAGGTGTGAGGGAAAGCGGGATTGATAAGAACATGAGTTAGAGACCTAGATTGAGGGAGACTAGGAGTGAGGGGGAGCAGGATAGATAAGTACATGAGTTAAGGACCAGGAGTGAGGGAGACCAGGAGTAAGGGAGAGCAGGATTGATATGTACATGATTTAGAGGCCTGGAGTGAGGGAGACCATGAGTGAGGGAGACCAGGAGTGAGGAGGAGCAGGATTGATAAGTACATGAGTTAGGGACCTGGAGTGAGGGAGGCCAGGAGTGAGGGAGAGAAGGAATGATAAGTCCATGAGTTAGAGACCTGGAGTGAGTGAGACCAGGAGTGAAGGAGACCAGGAGTGAGACAAACCAGGAATGAGGGAGAGCAGGATTGATAAGTATATGAGTTAGAGACCCGGTGTGAGGGAGACCAGGAGTGAGGGAGAGCAGGATTGATAAGATCATAAGTTAGAGACCTGGAATGAGGGAGACCAGGAGTGAGGGAGACCAGGATTGATAAGTACATGATTTAGAGGCCTGGAGTGAGGGCCACAAGGAGTGAGGGAGACCAGGAGTGAGCGAGAGCAGGATCGATAAGTACATGAGTTAGAGGCCTGGAGTGAGGGAGACCAGGAGTGAAGGAGACCAGGAGTGAGGGAGACCAGGAGTGAGGGGGAGCAGGAAATATAAGTACCTGAGTAAGAGACCTGAAGTGAGGGAGATCAGGAGTGAGGGAGAGCAGTATTGATAAGTACATGAGTTAGAGACCTAGAGTGAGGGAGACCAGGAGTGAGGGGGAGCGGGATTGATAATTACATGAGATAGTGACCTGGAGTGATGGAGACCAGGAGTGAAGGAGACCAGGAGTGAGGGAGACCAGGAGTGAGGGGGAGCAGCATTGATATGTACATGAGTTTGAGGCCTAGAGTGATGGAGACAGGAGTGAGTGAAAGCAGGATTGATAAGTACATGAGTTAGAGACCTAGAGTGAGGGAGACTAGGAGTGAGGGGGAGCAGGATAGATAAGTATCCGAGTTAGGGACCTGGAGTGAGTTAGACCAGGAATGAGGGAGAGCAGGATTAATAATTACATGGTTTAGAGGCCTGGAGTGATGGAGACCAGATGTGAGGGAGACCAGGATTGAGGGAGACCAGGATTGAGGGAGAGCAGGATTGATAAGTTCATGAGTTAGAGGCCTGGAGTGAGGGAGACCAAGAGTGAAGGAGAGGAGGATTGATAAGTACTTGAGATAGTGACCTGGAGTGAGCGAGAACAGGAATGAAGGAGATTAGGTGTGAGGGAGACCAGGAGAAAGGGAGAGCAGGATTGATAAGTACATGAGTTAGAGGCCTGGAGTGAGGGAGACCAAGGAGTGAAGGAAACCAGGAGTGAGAGCGACCAGGAGTGAGGGAGAGCAGGATTGATAAGTACATGTTTTAGAGGCCTGGAGTGAGGGAGGCCAGCAGTGAGGGGGAGCAGCATTGATATGTACATGAGTTAAGGGCCTGGAGTGAGGGAGACCAGGTGTGAGGGAAAGCAGGATTGATAAGAACATGAGTTAGAGACCTAGATTGAGGGAGACTAGGAGTGAGGCGGAGCAGGATAGATAAGTACATGAGTTTGGGACCTGGAGTGAGGGAGACCAGGAGTGAGGGAGAGCAGGATTGATAAGTACATGAGTTAGAGAACTAGAGTGAGGGAGACCAGGAGTGAGGAGGAGCAGGATTGATATGTACATGATTTAGAGGCCTGGAGTGAGGGAGACCAGGAGTGAGGGAGAGAAGGAATGATAAGTCCATGAGTTACAGACCTGGAGTGAGTGAGACCAGGAGTGAAGGAGACCAGGAGTATGACAAACCAGGAATGAGGGAGAGCAGGATTGATAAGTACATGAGTTAGAGACCCGGTGTGAGGGAGACCAGGAGTGAGGGAGAGCAGGATTGATAAGATCATATGTTAGAGACCTGGAATGAGGGAGACCAGGAGTGAGGGAGACCAGGATTGATAAGTACATGATTTAGAGGCCTGGAGTGAGGGCCACAAGGAGTGAGGGAGACCAGGAGTGAGCGAGAGCAGGATTGATAAGTACATGAGTTAGAGGCCTGGAGTGAGGGAGACTAGGCGTGAGGGGAAGCAGGAAATATAAGTACCTGAGTAAGAGACCTGAAGTGAGGGAGATCAGGAGTGAGGGAGAGCAGTATTGATAAGTACATGAGTTAGAGACCTAGAGTGAGGGAGACCAGGAGTGAGGGGGAGCGGGATTGATAATTACATGAGATAGTGACCTGGAGTGAGGGAGACCAGGAGTGAAGGAGACCAGGAGTGAGGGAGACCAGGAGTGAGGGGGAGCAGCATTGATATGTACATGAGTTAGAGGCCTAGAGTGATGGAGAGCAGGAGTGAGTGAAAGCAGGATTGATAAGTACATGAGTTAGAGACCTAGAGTGAGGGAGACTAGGAGTGAGGGGGAGCAGGATAGATAAGTATCCGAGTTAGGGACCTGGAGTGAGGGAGACCAAGAGTGACGGAGAGCAGGATTGATAAGTATATGAGTTAGAGACCTAGACAGAGGGAGACCAGGAGTGAGGGGGAGCGGGATTGATAAGTACATGAGATAGTGACCTGGAGTGAGGAAGACCAAGAGTGAAGGAGACCAGGAGTGAGGGAGACCAGGAGTGAGGGAGCGAAGATTGATAAGTAAATGAGTTAGAGGCCTAGAGTGAGGGAGACCAGGAGTGAGGAGGAGCAGGATTGATAGGTACATGATTTAGAGGCCTGGAGTGAGGGACACAAGGAGTGAGGGAGACCAGGAGTGAGCGAGAGCAGGATTGATAGGTACATGAGTTAGAGGCCTGGAGGGAGGGAGACCAGGAGTGAGGGTGAGCAGCATTGATATGTACATGAGTAAGAGTCCTGGAGTGAGGGAGACCAGGAGTGAGGGAGAGCAGGATTGATAAGTACATGAGTTAGAGACCTAGAGTGAGGGAGACTAGGAGTGAGGGGGAGCAGGATAGATAAGTATCCGAGTTAGGGACCTGGAGTGAGTTAGACCAGGAATGAGGGAGAGCAGGATTGATAGGTACATGATTTAGAGGCCTGGAGGGAGGGAGACCAGGAGTGAGGGTGAGCAGCATTGATATGTACATGAGTAAGAGTCCTGGAGTGAGGGAGACCAGGAGTGAGGGAGACCAGGATTGATAAGTACATGAGTTAGAGACCTAGAGTGAGGGAGACCAGGAGTGAGGGTGACCAGGAATGAGGGAGAGCAGGATTGATAATTACATGGTTTAGAGGCCTAGAGTGAGGGAGACCAAATGTGAGGGAGACCAGGAGTGAGGGAGACCAGGATTGAGGGAGAGCAGGATTGATAAGTACATGAGTTAGAGGCCTGGAGTGAGGGAGACCAAGAGTGAAGGAGAGGAGGATTGATAAGTACATGAGATAGTGACCTGGAATGAGCGAGACCAGGAATGAAGGAGATTAGGTGTGAGGGAGAACAGGAGAAAGGGAGAGCAGGATTGATAAGTACATGAGTTATATGCCTGGAGTGAGGGAGACCAAGGAGTGAAGGAAACCAGGAGTGAGGGCGACCAGGAGTGAGGGAGAGCAGGATTGATTAAGTACATGACTTAGAGGTCTGGAGTGAGGGAGGCCAGCAGTGAGGGGGAGCAGCATTGATATGTACATGAGTTAAGGGCCTGGAGTGAGGGAGACCAGCTGTGAGGGAAAGCAGGATTGATAAGAACATGAGTTAGAGACCTAGATTGAGGGAGACGAGGAGTGAGGGGGCGCAGGATTGATAAGTACCTGAGTAAGAGACATAGAGTGAGGGAGACCAGGATTGAGGGAGAGCAGGATTGATAAGTACATGAATTAGAGACTTAAAGTGAGGGAGACCAGGAGTGAGTAGGAGCAGGATAGATAAGAACATGAATTAGAGACCTGGAGTGAGGGCGGCCAGGAGTGAGGGGGAGCAGCATTGATATGTACATGAGTTAAGGGCCTGGAGTGAGGGAGACCAGGTGTGAGGGAAAGCAGTTTTGATAAGAACATGAGTTAGAGACCTAGATTGAGGGAGACTAGGAGTGAGGGGGAGCAGGATAGATAAGTACATGAGTTAGGGACCTGGAGTGAGGGAGACCAGGAGTGAGGGAGAGCAGGATTGATACGTACATGAGTTAGAGAACTAGAGTGAGGGAGAGCAGGATTGATATGTACATGATTTAGAGGCCTGGAGTGAGGGAGACCATGAGTGAGGGAGACCAGGAGTGAGGAGGAGCAGGATTGATAAGTACATGAGTTATGGACCTGGAGTGAGGGAGACCAGGAGTGAAGGAGAGAAGGAATGATAAGTACATGAGTTAGAGGCCTGGAGTGAGGGAGACCAAGGAGTGAAGGAAACCAGGAGTGAGGGCGACCAGGAGTGAGGGAGAGCAGGATTGATAAGTACATGATTTAGAGGTCTGGAGTGAGGGAGGCCAGCAGTGAGGGGGAGCAGCATTGATATGTAAATGAGTTAAGGGCATGGAGTGAGGGAGACCAGGTGTGAGGGAAAGCGGGATTGATAAGAACATGAGTTAGAGACCTAGATTGAGGGAGACTAGGAGTGAGGGGGAGCAGGATAGATAAGTACATGAGTTAAGGACCAGGAGTGAGGGAGACCAGGAGTAAGGGAGAGCAGGATTGATATGTACATGATTTAGAGGCCTGGAGTGAGGGAGACCATGAGTGAGGGAGACCAGGAGTGAGGAGGAGCAGGATTGATAAGTACATGAGTTAGGGACCTGGAGTGAGGGAGGCCAGGAGTGAGGGAGAGAAGGAATGATAAGTCCATGAGTTAGAGACCTGGAGTGAGTGAGACCAGGAGTGAAGGAGACCAGGAGTGAGACAAACCAGGAATGAGGGAGAGCAGGATTGATAAGTATATGAGTTAGAGACCCGGTGTGAGGGAGACCAGGAGTGAGGGAGAGCAGGATTGATAAGATCATAAGTTAGAGACCTGGAATGAGGGAGACCAGGAGTGAGGGAGACCAGGATTGATAAGTACATGATTTAGAGGCCTGGAGTGAGGGCCACAAGGAGTGAGGGAGACCAGGAGTGAGCGAGAGCAGGATCGATAAGTACATGAGTTAGAGGCCTGGAGTGAGGGAGACCAGGAGTGAAGGAGACCAGGAGTGAGGGAGACCAGGAGTGAGGGGGAGCAGGAAATATAAGTACCTGAGTAAGAGACCTGAAGTGAGGGAGATCAGGAGTGAGGGAGAGCAGTATTGATAAGTACATGAGTTAGAGACCTAGAGTGAGGGAGACCAGGAGTGAGGGGGAGCGGGATTGATAATTACATGAGATAGTGACCTGGAGTGATGGAGACCAGGAGTGAAGGAGACCAGGAGTGAGGGAGACCAGGAGTGAGGGGGAGCAGCATTGATATGTACATGAGTTTGAGGCCTAGAGTGATGGAGACAGGAGTGAGTGAAAGCAGGATTGATAAGTACATGAGTTAGAGACCTAGAGTGAGGGAGACTAGGAGTGAGGGGGAGCAGGATAGATAAGTATCCGAGTTAGGGACCTGGAGTGAGTTAGACCAGGAATGAGGGAGAGCAGGATTAATAATTACATGGTTTAGAGGCCTGGAGTGATGGAGACCAGATGTGAGGGAGACCAGGATTGAGGGAGACCAGGATTGAGGGAGAGCAGGATTGATAAGTTCATGAGTTAGAGGCCTGGAGTGAGGGAGACCAAGAGTGAAGGAGAGGAGGATTGATAAGTACTTGAGATAGTGACCTGGAGTGAGCGAGAACAGGAATGAAGGAGATTAGGTGTGAGGGAGACCAGGAGAAAGGGAGAGCAGGATTGATAAGTACATGAGTTAGAGGCCTGGAGTGAGGGAGACCAAGGAGTGAAGGAAACCAGGAGTGAGAGCGACCAGGAGTGAGGGAGAGCAGGATTGATAAGTACATGTTTTAGAGGCCTGGAGTGAGGGAGGCCAGCAGTGAGGGGGAGCAGCATTGATATGTACATGAGTTAAGGGCCTGGAGTGAGGGAGACCAGGTGTGAGGGAAAGCAGGATTGATAAGAACATGAGTTAGAGACCTAGATTGAGGGAGACTAGGAGTGAGGCGGAGCAGGATAGATAAGTACATGAGTTTGGGACCTGGAGTGAGGGAGACCAGGAGTGAGGGAGAGCAGGATTGATAAGTACATGAGTTAGAGAACTAGAGTGAGGGAGACCAGGAGTGAGGAGGAGCAGGATTGATATGTACATGATTTAGAGGCCTGGAGTGAGGGAGACCAGGAGTGAGGGAGAGAAGGAATGATAAGTCCATGAGTTACAGACCTGGAGTGAGTGAGACCAGGAGTGAAGGAGACCAGGAGTATGACAAACCAGGAATGAGGGAGAGCAGGATTGATAAGTACATGAGTTAGAGACCCGGTGTGAGGGAGACCAGGAGTGAGGGAGAGCAGGATTGATAAGATCATATGTTAGAGACCTGGAATGAGGGAGACCAGGAGTGAGGGAGACCAGGATTGATAAGTACATGATTTAGAGGCCTGGAGTGAGGGCCACAAGGAGTGAGGGAGACCAGGAGTGAGCGAGAGCAGGATTGATAAGTACATGAGTTAGAGGCCTGGAGTGAGGGAGACTAGGCGTGAGGGGAAGCAGGAAATATAAGTACCTGAGTAAGAGACCTGAAGTGAGGGAGATCAGGAGTGAGGGAGAGCAGTATTGATAAGTACATGAGTTAGAGACCTAGAGTGAGGGAGACCAGGAGTGAGGGGGAGCGGGATTGATAATTACATGAGATAGTGACCTGGAGTGAGGGAGACCAGGAGTGAAGGAGACCAGGAGTGAGGGAGACCAGGAGTGAGGGGGAGCAGCATTGATATGTACATGAGTTAGAGGCCTAGAGTGATGGAGAGCAGGAGTGAGTGAAAGCAGGATTGATAAGTACATGAGTTAGAGACCTAGAGTGAGGGAGACTAGGAGTGAGGGGGAGCAGGATAGATAAGTATCCGAGTTAGGGACCTGGAGTGAGGGAGACCAAGAGTGACGGAGAGCAGGATTGATAAGTATATGAGTTAGAGACCTAGACAGAGGGAGACCAGGAGTGAGGGGGAGCGGGATTGATAAGTACATGAGATAGTGACCTGGAGTGAGGAAGACCAAGAGTGAAGGAGACCAGGAGTGAGGGAGACCAGGAGTGAGGGAGCGAAGATTGATAAGTAAATGAGTTAGAGGCCTAGAGTGAGGGAGACCAGGAGTGAGGAGGAGCAGGATTGATAGGTACATGATTTAGAGGCCTGGAGTGAGGGACACAAGGAGTGAGGGAGACCAGGAGTGAGCGAGAGCAGGATTGATAGGTACATGAGTTAGAGGCCTGGAGGGAGGGAGACCAGGAGTGAGGGTGAGCAGCATTGATATGTACATGAGTAAGAGTCCTGGAGTGAGGGAGACCAGGAGTGAGGGAGAGCAGGATTGATAAGTACATGAGTTAGAGACCTAGAGTGAGGGAGACCAGGAGTGAGGGTGACCAGGAATGAGGGAGAGCAGGATTGATAATTACATGGTTTAGAGGCCTAGAGTGAGGGAGACCAGATGTGAGGGAGACCAGGAGTGAGGGAGACCAGGATTGAGGGAGAGCAGGATTGATAAGTACATGAGTTAGAGGCCTGGAGTGAGGGAGACCAAGAGTGAAGGAGAGGAGGATTGATAAGTACATGAGATAGTGACCTGGAATGAGCGAGACCAGGAATGAAGGAGATTAGGTGTGAGGGAGAACAGGAGAAAGGGAGAGCAGGATTGATAAGTACATGAGTTATATGCCTGGAGTGAGGGAGACCAAGGAGTGAAGGAAACCAGGAGTGAGGGCGACCAGGAGTGAGGGAGAGCAGGATTGATTAAGTACATGATTTAGTGGCCTGGAGTGAGGGAGGCCAGCAGTGAGGGGGAGCAGCATTGATATGTACATGAGTTAAGGGCCTGGAGTGAGGGAGACCAGCTGTGAGGGAAAGCAGGATTGATAAGAACATGAGTTAGAGACCTAGATTGAGGGAGACGAGGAGTGAGGGGGCGCAGGATTGATAAGTACCTGAGTAAGAGACATGGAGTGAGGGAGACCAGGATTGAGGGAGAGCAGGATTGATAAGTACATGAATTAGAGACTTAAAGTGAGGGAGACCAGGAGTGAGTAGGAGCAGGATAGATAAGAACATGAATTAGAGACCTGGAGTGAGGGCGGCCAGGAGTGAGGGGGAGCAGCATTGATATGTACATGAGTTAAGGGCCTGGAGTGAGGGAGACCAGGTGTGAGGGAAAGCAGTTTTGATAAGAACATGAGTTAGAGACCTAGATTGAGGGAGACTAGGAGTGAGGGGGAGCAGGATAGATAAGTACATGAGTTAGGGACCTGGAGTGAGGGAGACCAGGAGTGAGGGAGAGCAGGATTGATACGTACATGAGTTAGAGAACTAGAGTGAGGGAGAGCAGGATTGATATGTACATGATTTAGAGGCCTGGAGTGAGGGAGACCATGAGTGAGGGAGACCAGGAGTGAGGAGGAGCAGGATTGATAAGTACATGAGTTATGGACCTGGAGTGAGGGAGACCAGGAGTGAAGGAGAGAAGGAATGATAAGTACATGAGTTAGAGACGTGGAGTGAGTCAGACCAGGAGTGAAGGAGACCAGGAGTGAGACAAACCAGGAATGAGGGAGAGCAGGATTGATAAGTACATGAGTTAGAGACCCAGTGTGAGGGAGACCAGGAGTGAGGGAGAGCAGGATTGATAAGATCATAAGTTAGAGACCTGGAGTGAGGGAGACCAGGAGTGAGGGAGCCCAGGATTGATAAGTACATGATTTAGAGGCCTGGAGTGAGGGCCACAAGGAGTGAGGGAGACCAGGAGTGAGCGAGAGCAGGATTGATAAGTACATGAGTTAGAGGCCTGGAGTGAGGGAGACTAGGCGTGAGGGGAAGCAGGAAATATAAGTACCTGAGTAAGAGACCTGAAGTGAGGGAGATCAGGAGTGAGGGAGAGCAGTATTGATTAGTACATGAGTTAGAGACCTAGAGTGAGGGAGACCAGGAGTGAGGGGGAGCGGGATTGATAATTACATGAGATAGTGACCTGGAGTGAGGGAGACCAGGAGTGAAGGAGACCAGGAGTGAGGGTGACCAGGAGTGAGGGGGAGCAGCATTGATATGTACATGAGTTAGAGGCCTAGAGTGATGGAGACCAGGAGTGAGTGAAAGCAGGATTGATAAGTACATGAGTTAGAGACCTAGAGTGAGGGAGAGTAGGAGTGAGGCGGAGCTGGATAGATAAGTACCCGAGTTAGGGACCTGGAGTGAGGGAGACAAAGAATGAGGGAGAGCAGGATTGATAAGTACACGAGTTAGAGACCTAGAGAGAGGGAGACCAGGAGTGAGGGGGAGCGGGATTGATAAGTACATGAGATAGTGACCTGGAGTGAGGAAGACCAAGAGTGAAGGAGACCAGGAGTGAGGGAGACCAGGAGTGAGGGAGCGAAGATTGATAAGTAAATGAGTTAGAGGCCTAGAGTGAGGGAGACCAGGAGTGAGGAGGAGCAGGATTGATAAGTACATGATTTAGAGGCCTGGAGTGAGGGACACAAGGAGTGAGGGAGACCAGGAGTGAGCGAGAGCAGGATTGATAGGTGCATGAGTTATAGGCCTGGAGTGAGGGAGACCAGGAGTGAGGGAGAGCAGGATTGATAAGTACATGATTTAGAGGCCTGGAGGGAGGGAGACCAGGAGTGAGGGTGAGCAGCATTGATATGTACATGAGTAAGAGTCCTGGAGTGAGGGAGACAAGGAGTGAGGGAGAGCAGGATTGATAAGTACATGAGTTAGAGTTTTAGAATGAAGGAGACTAGGAGTGAGGGGTAGCAGGATTGATAAGTACCTGAGTAAGAGACCTGGAGTGAGGGAGACCAGGATTGAGGGACAGCAGGATTGATAAGTACATGAATTAGAGACTTAAAGTGAGGGAGATCAGGAGTGAGTGGGAGCAGGATAGATAAGAACCTGAATTAGAGACCTGGAGTGAGGGAGTCCAGGAGTAAGGGAGAGTAGTATTGATATGTACATGAGTAATAGTCCTGGAGTGAGGGAGACCAGGAGTGAGGGAGAGCAGGATTGATAAATACATGAGTTAGAGACCTAGAGTGAGGGAGACCAGGAGTGAGGAGGAGCAGGATAGATAAGTATCCGAGTTAGGGACCTGGAGTGAGGGAGACCAAGAGTGACGGAGAGCAGGATTGATAAGTATATGAGTTAGAGACCTAGAGAGAGGGAGACCAGGAGTGAGGGGGAGCGGGATTGATAAGTACATGAGATAGTGACCTGGAGTGAGGAAGACCAAGAGTGAAGGAGACCAGGAGTGAGGGAGACCAGGAGTGAGGGAGCGAAGATTGATAAGTAAATGAGTTAGAGGCCTAGAGTGAGGGAGACCAGGAGTGAGGAGGAGCAGGATTGATAGGTACATGATTTAGAGGCCTGGAGGGAGGGAGACCAGGAGTGAGGGTGAGCAGCATTGATATGTACATGAGTAAGAGTCCTGGAGTGAGGGAGACCAGGAGTGAGGGAGAGCAGGATTGATAAGTACATGAGTTAGAGACCTAGAGTGAGGGAGACCAGGAGTGAGGGTGACCAGGAATGAGGGAGAGCAGGATTGATAATTACATGGTTTAGAGGCCTAGAGTGAGGGAGACCAGATGTGAGGGAGACCAGGAGTGAGGGAGACCAGGATTGAGGGAGAGCAGGATTGATAAGTACATGAGTTAGAGGCCTGGAGTGAGGGAGACCAAGAGTGAAGGAGAGGAGGATTGATAAGTACATGAGATAGTGACCTGGAATGAGCGAGACCAGGAATGAAGGAGATTAGGTGTGAGGGAGAACAGGAGAAAGGGAGAGCAGGATTGATAAGTACATGAGTTATATGCCTGGAGTGAGGGAGACCAAGGAGTGAAGGAAACCAGGAGTGAGGGCGACCAGGAGTGAGGGAGAGCAGGATTGATTAAGTACATGATTTAGAGGCCTGGAGTGAGGGAGGCCAGCAGTGAGGGGGAGGAGCATTGATATGTACATGAGTTAAGGGCCTGGAGTGAGGGAGACCAGCTGTGAGGGAAAGCAGGATTGATAAGAACATGAGTTAGAGACCTAGATTGAGGGAGACGAGGAGTGAGGGGGCGCAGGATTGATAAGTACCTGAGTAAGAGACATGGAGTGAGGGAGACCAGGATTGAGGGAGAGCAGGATTGATAAGTACATGAATTAGAGACTTAAAGTGAGGGAGACCAGGAGTGAGTAGGAGCAGGATAGATAAGAACATGAATTAGAGACCTGGAGTGAGGGCGGCCAGGAGTGAGGGGGAGCAGCATTGATATGTACATGAGTTAAGGGCCTGGAGTGAGGGAGACCAGGTGTGAGGGAAAGCAGTTTTGATAAGAACATGAGTTAGAGACCTAGATTGAGGGAGACTAGGAGTGAGGGGGAGCAGGATAGATAAGTACATGAGTTAGGGACCTGGAGTGAGGGAGACCAGGAGTGAGGGAGAGCAGGATTGATACGTACATGAGTTAGAGAACTAGAGTGAGGAGGGAGAGCAGGATTGATATGTACATGATTTAGAGGCCTGGAGTGAGGGAGACCATGAGTGAGGGAGACCAGGAGTGAGGAGGAGCAGGATTGATAAGTACATGAGTTATGGACCTGGAGTGAGGGAGACCAGGAGTGAAGGAGAGAAGGAATGATAAGTACATGAGTTAGAGGCCTGGAGTGAGGGAGACCAAGGAGTGAAGGAAACCAGGAGTGAGGGCGACCAGGAGTGAGGGAGAGCAGGATTGATAAGTACATGATTTAGAGGTCTGGAGTGAGGGAGGCCAGCAGTGAGGGGGAGCAGCATTGATATGTAAATGAGTTAAGGGCATGGAGTGAGGGAGACCAGGTGTGAGGGAAAGCAGGATTGATAAGAACATGAGTTAGAGACCTAGATTGAGGGAGACTAGGAGTGAGGGGGAGCAGGATAGATAAGAACATGAGTTAAGGACCAGGAGTGAGGGAGACCAGGAGTGAGGGAGAGCAGGATTGATATGTACATGATTTAGAGGCCTGGAGTGAGGGAGACCATGAGTGAGGGAGACCAGGAGTGAGGAGGAGCAGGATTGATAAGTACATGAGTTAGGGACCTGGAGTGAGGGAGGCCAGGAGTGAGGGAGAGAAGGAATGATAAGTCCATGAGTTAGAGACCTGGAGTGAGTGAGACCAGGAGTGAAGGAGACCAGGAGTGAGACAAACCAGGAATGAGGGAGAGCAGGATTGATAAGTATATGAGTTAGAGACCCGGTGTGAGGGAGACCAGGAGTGAGGGAGAGCAGGATTGATAAGATCATAAGTTAGAGACCTGGAATGAGGGAGACCAGGAGTGAGGGAGACCAGGATTGATAAGTACATGATTTAGAGGCCTGGAGTGAGGGCCACAAGGAGTGAGGGAGACCAGGAGTGAGCGAGAGCAGGATTGATAAGTACATGAGTTAGAGGCCTGGAGTGAGGGAGACTAGGCGTGAGGGGAAGCAGGAAATATAAGTACCTGAGTAAGAGACCTGAAGTGAGGGAGATCAGGAGTGAGGGAGAGCAGTATTGATAAGTACATGAGTTAGAGACCTAGAGTGAGGGAGACCAGGAGTGAGGGGGAGCGGGATTGATAATTACATGAGATAGTGACCTGGAGTGAGGGAGACCAGGAGTGAAGGAGACCAGGAGTGAGGGAGACCAGGAGTGAGGGGGAGCAGGAAATATAAGTACCTGAGTAAGAGACCTGAAGTGAGGGAGATCAGGAGTGAGGGAGAGCAGTATTGATAAGTACATGAGTTAGAGACCTAGAGTGAGGGAGACCAGGAGTGAGGGGGAGCGGGATTGATAATTACATGAGATAGTGACCTGGAGTGATGGAGACCAGGAGTGAAGGAGACCAGGAGTGAGGGAGACCAGGAGTGAGGGGGAGCAGCATTGATATGTACATGAGTTAGAGGCCTGGAGTGAGGGAGACCAAGGAGTGAAGGAAACCAGGAGTGAGAGCGACCAGGAGTGAGGGAGAGCAGGATTGATAAGTACATGTTTTAGAGGCCTGGAGTGAGGGAGGCCAGCAGTGAGGGGGAGCAGCATTGATATGTACATGAGTTAAGGGCCTGGAGTGAGGGAGACCAGGTGTGAGGGAAAGCAGGATTGATAAGAACATGAGTTAGAGACCTAGATTGAGGGAGACTAGGAGTGAGGCGGAGCAGGATAGATAAGTACATGAGTTTGGGACCTGGAGTGAGGGAGACCAGGAGTGAGGGAGAGCAGGATTGATAAGTACATGAGTTAGAGAACTAGAGTGAGGGAGACCAGGAGTGAGGAGGAGCAGGATTGATATGTACATGATTTAGAGGCCTGGAGTGAGGGAGACCAGGAGTGAGGGAGAGAAGGAATGATAAGTCCATGAGTTACAGACCTGGAGTGAGTGAGACCAGGAGTGAAGGAGACCAGGAGTAAGACAAACCAGGAATGAGGGAGAGCAGGATTGATAAGTACATGAGTTAGAGACCCGGTGTGAGGGAGACCAGGAGTGAGGGAGAGCAGGATTGATAAGATCATATGTTAGAGACCTGGAATGAGGGAGACCAGGAGTGAGGGAGACCAGGATTGATAAGTACATGATTTAGAGGCCTGGAGTGAGGGCCACAAGGAGTGAGGGAGACCAGGAGTGAGCGAGAGCAGGATTGATAAGTACATGAGTTAGAGGCCTGGAGTGAGGGAGACTAGGCTTGAGGGGAAGCAGGAAATATAAGTACCTGAGTAAGAGACCTGAAGTGAGGGAGATCAGGAGTGAGGGTGAGCAGTATTGATAAGTACATGAGTTAGAGACCTAGAGTGAGGGAGACCAGGAGTGAGGGGGAGCGGGATTGATAATTACATGAGATAGTGACCTGGAGTGATGGAGACCAGGAGTGAAGGAGACCAGGAGTGAGGGAGACCAGGAGTGAGGGGGAGCAGCATTGATATGTACATGAGTTAGAGGCCTAGAGTGATGGAGAGCAGGAGTGAGTGAAAGCAGGATTGATAAGTACATGAGTTAGAGACCTAGAGTGAGGGAGACTAGGAGTGAGGGGGAGCAGGATAGATAAGTATCCGAGTTAGGGACCTGGAGTGAGGGAGACCAAGAGTGACGGAGAGCAGGATTGATAAGTATATGAGTTAGAGACCTAGAGAGAGGGAGACCAGGAGTGAGGGGGAGCGGGATTGATAAGTACATGAGTTAGAGACCTAGAGTGAGGGAGACCAGGAGTGAGGGTGACCAGGAATGAGGGAGAGCAGGATTGATAATTACATGGTTTAGAGGCCTAGAGTGAGGGAGACCAGATGTGAGGGAGACCAGGAGTGAGGGAGACCAGGATTGAGGGAGAGCAGGATTGATAAGTACATGAGTTAGAGGCCTGGAGTGAGGGAGACCAAGAGTGAAGGAGATTAGGTGTGAGGGAGAACAGGAGAAAGGGAGAGCAGGATTGATAAGTACATGAGTTATATGCCTGGAGTGAGGGAGACCAAGGAGTGAAGGAAACCAGGAGTGAGGGCGACCAGGAGTGAGGGAGAGCAGGATTGATTAAGTACATGATTTAGTGGCCTGAAGTGAGGGAGGCCAGCAGTGAGGGGGAGCAACATTGATATGTACATGAGTTAAGGGCCTGGAGTGAGGGAGACCAGCTGTGAGGGAAAGCAGGATTGATAAGAACATGAGTTAGAGACCTAGATTGAGGGAGACGAGGAGTGAGGGGGCGCAGGATTGATAAGTACCTGAGTAAGAGACATGGAGTGAGGGAGACCAGGATTGAGGGAGAGTAGGATTGATAAGTACATGAATTAGAGACTTAAAGTGAGGGAGACCAGGAGTGAGTAGGAGCAGGATAGATAAGAACATGAATTAGAGACCTGGAGTGAGGGCGGCCAGGAGTGAGGGGGAGCAGCATTGATATGTACATGAGTTAAGGGCCTGGAGTGAGGGAGACCAGGTGTGAGGGAAAGCAGTTTTGATAAGAACATGAGTTAGAGACCTAGATTGAGGGAGACTAGGAGTGAGGGGGAGCAGGATAGATAAGTACATGAGTTAGGGACCTGGAGTGAGGGAGACCAGGAGTGAGGGAGAGCAGGATTGATACGTACATGAGTTAGAGAACTAGAGTGAGGGAGAGCAGGATTGATATGTACATGATTTAGAGGCCTGGAGTGAGGGAGACCATGAGTGAGGGAGACCAGGAGTGAGGAGGAGCAGGATTGATAAGTACATGAGTTATGGACCTGGAGTGAGGGAGACCAGGAGTGAAGGAGAGAAGGAATGATAAGTACATGAGTTAGAGACGTGGAGTGAGTCAGACCAGGAGTGAAGGAGACCAGGAGTGAGACAAACCAGGAATGAGGGAGAGCAGGATTGATATGTACATGAGTAATAGTCCTAGAGTGAGGGAGACCAGGAGTGAGGGAGAGCAGGATTGATAAATACATGAGTTAGAGACCTAGAGTGAGGGAGACCAGGAGTGAGGAGGAGCGGGATTGATAATTACATGAGATAGTGACGTGGAGTGAGGGAGACCAGGAGTGAGTGAGACCAGGAATGAGGGAGAGCAGGATTGATTAGTACATGAGTTAGAGACCTAGAGTGAGGGAGACTAGGAGTGAGTGGGAGCAGGATTGATAAGTACCTGAGTTAGAGACCTGGAGTGAGGGAGGCCAGGAGTGAGGGAGAGTAGTATTGATAAGTACATGAGTTAGAGACCTAGAGTGAGGGAGACCAGGAGTGAGGGGGAGCAGCATTGATATGTACATGAGTTAGAGGCCTGGAGTGAGGGAGAACAGGAGTGAGTGAAAGCAGGATTGATAAGTACATGAGTTAGAGACCTAGAGTGAGGGAGACGAGGAGTGAGGGGGAGCAGGATAGATAAGTACCCGTGTTAGGGACCTGGAGTGAGGGAGACCAGGAGTGAGGGAGAGCAGGATTGATAAGTACATGAGTTAGAGAGCTAGGGAGAGGGAGAGCATGAGTGAGGGGGAGCGGGATTGATAAGTACATGAGATAGTGACCTGGAGTGAGGAAGACCAAGAGTGAAGGAGACCAGGAGTGAGGGAGACCAGGAGTGAGGGAGAGAATAATTGATAAGTACATGATTTAGAGGCCTGGAGTGAGGGGCACAAGGAGTGAGGGAGACCAGGAGTGAGCGAGAGCAGGATTGATAAGTACATGAGTTAGAGGCCTGGAGTGAGGGAGAGTAGGCGTGAGGGAGACCAGGAGTGAAGGAGACCAGGAGTGAGGGAGACCAGGAGTGAGGGAGTGCAGGATTGATCAGTACTTGAGTTAGAGACCTAGAGTGAGGGAGACCAGGAGTGAGGGAGACCAGGAGTGAGGGAGAGCATGATTTATAAATACATGGTTTAGAGGCCTGGAGTGAGGGAGACCAGGAGTGAGGGGGAGTGGGATTGATAAGTACATGAGATAGTGACCTGAAGAGAGGGAGATCAGGAGTGAGGGAGAGCGGGATTGATAAGTACATGAGATAGTGACCTGGAGTGAGGAAGACCAAGAGTGAAGGAGACCAGGAGTGAGGGAGACCAGGAGTGAGGGAGAGAAGGATTGATAAGTAAATGAGTTAGAGGCCTAGAGTGAGGGAGACCAGGAGTGAGGAGGAGCAGGATTGATAAGTACATGTGATAGTGACCTGGAGTGAGGAAGACCAAGAGTGAAGGAGACCAGGAGTGAGGGAGACCAGGAGCGAGGGAGACCAGGATTGATAAGTACATGATTTAGAGGCCTGGAGTGAGGGCCACAAGGAGTGAGGGAGACCAGGAGTGAGCGAGAGCAGGATTGATAAGTACATGAGTTAGAGGCCTGGAGTGAGGGAGACTAGGCGTGAGGGGAAGCAGGAAATATAAGTACCTGAGTAAGAGACCTGAAGTGAGGGAGATCAGGAGTGAGGGAGAGCAGTATTGATAAGTACATGAGTTAGAGACCTAGAGTGAGGGAGACCAGGAGTGAGGGGGAGCGGGATTGATAATTACATGAGATAGTGACCTGGAGTGAGGGAGACCAGGAGTGAAGGAGACCAGGAGTGAGGGAGACCAGGAGTGAGGGGGAGCAGCATTGATATGTACATGAGTTAGAGGCCTAGAGTGATGGAGACCAGGAGTGAGTGAAAGCAGGATTGATAAGTACATGAGTTAGAGACCTAGAGTGAGGGAGACTAGGAGTGAGGGGGAGCAGGATAGATAAGTATCCGAGTTAGGGACCTAGAGTGAGGGAGACCAGGAGTGAGGGAGACCAGGAGTGAGCGAGAGCAGGATTGATAAGTACATGAGTTAGAGGCCTGGAGTGAGGGAGACCAGGAGTGAGGGAGAGCAGGATTGATAAGTACATGATTTAGAGGCCTGGAGGGAGGGAGACCAGGAGTGAGGGTGAGCAGCATTGATATGTACATGAGTAAGAGTCCTGGAGTGAGGGAGACCAGGAGTGAGGGAGAGCAGGATTGATAAGTACATGAGTTAGAGACCTAGAGTGAGGGAGACCAGGAGTGAGGGAGACCAGGAATGAGGGAGAGCAGGATTGATAATTACATGGTTTTGAGGCCTGGAGTGAGGGAGACCAGATGTGAGGGAGACCAGGAGTGAGGGAGACCAGGATTGAGGGAGAGCAGGATTGATAAGTACATGAGTTAGAGGCCTGGAGTGAGGGAGACCAAGAGTGAAGGACAGGAGGATTGATAAGTACATGAGATAGTGACCTGGAGTGAGCGAGACCAGGAATGAAGGTGATTAGGTGTGAGGGAGACCAGGAGAAAGGGAGAGCAGGATTGATAAGTACATGAGTTAGAGGCCTAGAGAGAGGGAGACCAGGAGTGAGGGGGAGCGGGATTGATAAGTACATGAGTTAGAGACCTAGAGTGAGGGAGACCAGGAGTGAGGGTGACCAGGAATGAGGGAGAGCAGGATTGATAATTACATGGTTTAGAGGCCTAGAGTGAGGGAGACCAGATGTGAGGGAGACCAGGAGTGAGGGAGACCAGGATTGAGGGAGAGCAGGATTGATAAGTACATGAGTTAGAGGCCTGGAGTGAGGGAGACCAAGAGTGAAGGAGATTAGGTGTGAGGGAGAACAGGAGAAAGGGAGAGCAGGATTGATAAGTACATGAGTTATATGCCTGGAGTGAGGGAGACCAAGGAGTGAAGGAAACCAGGAGTGAGGGCGACCAGGAGTGAGGGAGAGCAGGATTGATTAAGTACATGATTTAGTGGCCTGAAGTGAGGGAGGCCAGCAGTGAGGGGGAGCAACATTGATATGTACATGAGTTAAGGGCCTGGAGTGAGGGAGACCAGCTGTGAGGGAAAGCAGGATTGATAAGAACATGAGTTAGAGACCTAGATTGAGGGAGACGAGGAGTGAGGGGGCGCAGGATTGATAAGTACCTGAGTAAGAGACATGGAGTGAGGGAGACCAGGATTGAGGGAGAGTAGGATTGATAAGTACATGAATTAGAGACTTAAAGTGAGGGAGACCAGGAGTGAGTAGGAGCAGGATAGATAAGAACATGAATTAGAGACCTGGAGTGAGGGCGGCCAGGAGTGAGGGGGAGCAGCATTGATATGTACATGAGTTAAGGGCCTGGAGTGAGGGAGACCAGGTGTGAGGGAAAGCAGTTTTGATAAGAACATGAGTTAGAGACCTAGATTGAGGGAGACTAGGAGTGAGGGGGAGCAGGATAGATAAGTACATGAGTTAGGGACCTGGAGTGAGGGAGACCAGGAGTGAGGGAGAGCAGGATTGATACGTACATGAGTTAGAGAACTAGAGTGAGGGAGAGCAGGATTGATATGTACATGATTTAGAGGCCTGGAGTGAGGGAGACCATGAGTGAGGGAGACCAGGAGTGAGGAGGAGCAGGATTGATAAGTACATGAGTTATGGACCTGGAGTGAGGGAGACCAGGAGTGAAGGAGAGAAGGAATGATAAGTACATGAGTTAGAGACGTGGAGTGAGTCAGACCAGGAGTGAAGGAGACCAGGAGTGAGACAAACCAGGAATGAGGGAGAGCAGGATTGATATGTACATGAGTAATAGTCCTAGAGTGAGGGAGACCAGGAGTGAGGGAGAGCAGGATTGATAAATACATGAGTTAGAGACCTAGAGTGAGGGAGACCAGGAGTGAGGAGGAGCGGGATTGATAATTACATGAGATAGTGACGTGGAGTGAGGGAGACCAGGAGTGAGTGAGACCAGGAATGAGGGAGAGCAGGATTGATTAGTACATGAGTTAGAGACCTAGAGTGAGGGAGACTAGGAGTGAGTGGGAGCAGGATTGATAAGTACCTGAGTTAGAGACCTGGAGTGAGGGAGGCCAGGAGTGAGGGAGAGTAGTATTGATAAGTACATGAGTTAGAGACCTAGAGTGAGGGAGACCAGGAGTGAGGGGGAGCAGCATTGATATGTACATGAGTTAGAGGCCTGGAGTGAGGGAGAACAGGAGTGAGTGAAAGCAGGATTGATAAGTACATGAGTTAGAGACCTAGAGTGAGGGAGACGAGGAGTGAGGGGGAGCAGGATAGATAAGTACCCGTGTTAGGGACCTGGAGTGAGGGAGACCAGGAGTGAGGGAGAGCAGGATTGATAAGTACATGAGTTAGAGAGCTAGGGAGAGGGAGAGCATGAGTGAGGGGGAGCGGGATTGATAAGTACATGAGATAGTGACCTGGAGTGAGGAAGACCAAGAGTGAAGGAGACCAGGAGTGAGGGAGACCAGGAGTGAGGGAGAGAATAATTGATAAGTACATGATTTAGAGGCCTGGAGTGAGGGGCACAAGGAGTGAGGGAGACCAGGAGTGAGCGAGAGCAGGATTGATAAGTACATGAGTTAGAGGCCTGGAGTGAGGGAGAGTAGGCGTGAGGGAGACCAGGAGTGAAGGAGACCAGGAGTGAGGGAGACCAGGAGTGAGGGAGTGCAGGATTGATCAGTACTTGAGTTAGAGACCTAGAGTGAGGGAGACCAGGAGTGAGGGAGACCAGGAGTGAGGGAGAGCATGATTTATAAATACATGGTTTAGAGGCCTGGAGTGAGGGAGACCAGGAGTGAGGGGGAGTGGGATTGATAAGTACATGAGATAGTGACCTGAAGAGAGGGAGATCAGGAGTGAGGGAGAGCGGGATTGATAAGTACATGAGATAGTGACCTGGAGTGAGGAAGACCAAGAGTGAAGGAGACCAGGAGTGAGGGAGACCAGGAGTGAGGGAGAGAAGGATTGATAAGTAAATGAGTTAGAGGCCTAGAGTGAGGGAGACCAGGAGTGAGGAGGAGCAGGATTGATAAGTACATGTGATAGTGACCTGGAGTGAGGAAGACCAAGAGTGAAGGAGACCAGGAGTGAGGGAGACCAGGAGCGAGGGAGACCAGGATTGATAAGTACATGATTTAGAGGCCTGGAGTGAGGGCCACAAGGAGTGAGGGAGACCAGGAGTGAGCGAGAGCAGGATTGATAAGTACATGAGTTAGAGGCCTGGAGTGAGGGAGACTAGGCGTGAGGGGAAGCAGGAAATATAAGTACCTGAGTAAGAGACCTGAAGTGAGGGAGATCAGGAGTGAGGGAGAGCAGTATTGATAAGTACATGAGTTAGAGACCTAGAGTGAGGGAGACCAGGAGTGAGGGGGAGCGGGATTGATAATTACATGAGATAGTGACCTGGAGTGAGGGAGACCAGGAGTGAAGGAGACCAGGAGTGAGGGAGACCAGGAGTGAGGGGGAGCAGCATTGATATGTACATGAGTTAGAGGCCTAGAGTGATGGAGACCAGGAGTGAGTGAAAGCAGGATTGATAAGTACATGAGTTAGAGACCTAGAGTGAGGGAGACTAGGAGTGAGGGGGAGCAGGATAGATAAGTATCCGAGTTAGGGACCTAGAGTGAGGGAGACCAGGAGTGAGGGAGACCAGGAGTGAGCGAGAGCAGGATTGATAAGTACATGAGTTAGAGGCCTGGAGTGAGGGAGACCAGGAGTGAGGGAGAGCAGGATTGATAAGTACATGATTTAGAGGCCTGGAGGGAGGGAGACCAGGAGTGAGGGTGAGCAGCATTGATATGTACATGAGTAAGAGTCCTGGAGTGAGGGAGACCAGGAGTGAGGGAGAGCAGGATTGATAAGTACATGAGTTAGAGACCTAGAGTGAGGGAGACCAGGAGTGAGGGAGACCAGGAATGAGGGAGAGCAGGATTGATAATTACATGGTTTTGAGGCCTGGAGTGAGGGAGACCAGATGTGAGGGAGACCAGGAGTGAGGGAGACCAGGATTGAGGGAGAGCAGGATTGATAAGTACATGAGTTAGAGGCCTGGAGTGAGGGAGACCAAGAGTGAAGGACAGGAGGATTGATAAGTACATGAGATAGTGACCTGGAGTGAGCGAGACCAGGAATGAAGGTGATTAGGTGTGAGGGAGACCAGGAGAAAGGGAGAGCAGGATTGATAAGTACATGAGTTAGAGGCCTGGAGTGAGGGAGACCAAGGAGTGAAGGAAACCAGGAGTGAGGGCGACCAGGAGTGAGGGAGAGCAGGATTGATAAGTACATGATTTAGAGGCCTGGAGTGAGGGAGGCCAGCAGTGAGGGGGAGCAGCATTGATATGTACATGAGTTAAGGGCCTGGAGTGAGGGAGACAAGGTGTGAGGGAAAGCAGGATTGATAAGAACATGAGTTAGAGAACTAGAGTGAGGGAGACCAGGAGTGAGGGAGAGCAGGATTGATAAGTACATGAGTTAGGGACCTGGAGTGAGGGAGACCAGGAGTGAGGGAGAGCAGGATTGATAAGTACATGAGTTAGAGAACTAGAGTGAGGGAGACCAGGAGTGAGGGAGAGCAGGATTGATATGTACATGATTTAGAGGCCTGGAGTGAGGGAGACCATGAGTGAGGGAGACCAGGAGTGAGGAGGAGCAGGATTGATAAGTCCATGAGTTTGGGACCTGGAGTGAGGGGGACCAGGAGTGAGGGAGAGAAGGCATGATAAGTCCATGAGTTAGAGACCTGGAGTGAGTGAGACCAGGAGTGAAGGAGACCAGGAGTGAGACAAACCAGGAATGAGGGAGAGCAGGATTGATAAGTACATGAGTTAGAGACCCGGTGTGAGGGAGACCAGGAGTGAGGGAGAGCAGGATTGATAAGATCATAAGTTAGAGACCTGGAATGAGGGAGACCAGGAGTGAGGGAGACCAGGATTGATAAGTACATGATTTAGAGGCCTGGAGTGAGGGCCACAAGGAGTGAGGGAGACCAGGAGTGAGCGAGAGCAGGATTGATAAGTACATGAGTTAGAGGCCTGGAGTGAGGGAGACTAGGCGTGAGGGGAAGCAGGAAATATAAGTACCTGAGCAAGAGACCTGAAGTGAGGGAGATCAGGAGTGAGGAAGAGCAGTATTGATAAGTACATGAGATAGTGACCTGGAGTGAGGGAGACCAGGAGTGAAGGAGACCAGGAGTGAGGGAGACCAGGAGTGAGGGGGAGCAGCATTGATATGTACATGAGTTAGAGGCCTAGAGTGATGGAGAGCAGGAGTGAGTGAAAGCAGGATTGATAAGTACATGAGTTAGAGACCTAGAGTGAGGGAGACTAGGAGTGAGGGGGAGCAGGATAGATAAGTATCCGAGTTAGGGACCTGGAGTGAGGGAGACCAAGAGTGAGGGAAAGCAGGATTGATAAGTACATGAGTTAGAGACCTAGAGAGAGGGAGACCAGGAGTGAGGGGGAGCGGGATTGATAAGTACATGAGATAGTGACCTGGAGTGAGGAAGACCAACACTGAAGGAGTCCAGGAGTGAGGGAGACCAGGAGTGAGGGAGCGAAGATTGATAAGTAAATGAGTTAGAGGCCTAGAGTGAGGGAGACCAGGAGTGAGGAGGAGCAGGATTGATAAGTACATGATTTAGAGGCCTGGAGTGAGGGACACAAGGAGTGAGGGAGACCAGGAGTGAGCGAGAGCAGGATTGATAGGTACATGAGTTAGTGGCCTGGAGTGAGGGAGACCAGGAGTGAGGGAGAGCAGGATTGATAAGTACATGATTTAGAGGCCTGGAGGGAGGGAGACCAGGAGTGAGGGTGAGCAGCATTGATATGTACATGAGTAAGAGTCCAGCAGTGATGGAGACCAGGAGTGAGGGAGAGCAGGATTGATAAGTACATGAGTTAAAGACCTAGAGTGAGGGAGACCAGGAGTGAGGGAGACCAGGAATGAGGGAGAGCAGGATTGATAATTACATGGTTTAGAGGCCTGGAGTGAGGGAGACCAGATGTGAGGGAGACCAGGAGTGAGGGAGACCAGGATTGAGGGAGAGCAGGATTGTTAAGTACATGATTGAGAGGCCTGGAGTGAGGGAGGCCAGCAGTGAGGGGGAGCAGCATTGATATGTACATGAGTTAAGGGCCTGGAGTGAGGGAGACCAGGTGTGAGGGAAAGCAGGATTGATAAGAACATGAGTTAGAGACCTAGATTGAGGGAGACTAGGAGTGAGGGGGAGCAGGATAGATAAGTACATGAGTTAGGGACCTGGAGTGAGGGAGACCAGGAGTGAGGGAGAGCAGGATTGATAAGTACATGAGTTAGAGAACTAGAGAGAGGGAGACCAGGAGTGAGGGAGAGCAGGATTGATATGTACATGATTTAGAGGCCTGGAGTGAGGGAGACCATGAGTGAGGGAGACCAGGAGTGAGGAGGAGCAGGATTGATAAGTACATGAGTTAGGGACCTGGAGTGAGGGAGACCAGGATTGAGGGAGAGAAGGAATGATAAGTCCATGAGTTAGAGACCTGGAGTGAGTGAGACCAGGAGTGAAGGAGACCAGGAGTGAGACAAACCAGGAATGAGGGAGAGCAGGATTGATAAGTACATGAGTTAGAGACCCGGTGTGAGGGAGACCAGGAGTGAGGGAGAGCAGGATTGATAAGATCATAAGTTAGAGACCTGGAATGAGGGAGACCAGGAGTGAGGGAGACCAGGATTGATAAGTACATGATTTAGAGGCCTGGAGTGAGGGCCACAAGGAGTGAGGGAGACCAGGAGTGAGCGAGAGCAGGATTGATAAGTACATGAGTTAGAGGCCTGGAGTGAGGGAGACTAGGCGTGAGGGGAAGCAGGAAATATAAGTACCTGAGTAAGAGACCTGAAGTGAGGGAGATCAGGAGTGAGGGAGAGCAGTATTGATAAGTACATGAGTTAGAGACCTAGAGTGAGGGAGACCAGGAGTGAGGGGGAGCGGGATTGATAATTACATGAGATAGTGACCTGGAGTGAGGGAGACCAGGAGTGAAGGAGACCAGGAGTGAGGGAGACCAGGAGTGAGGGCGAGCAGCATTGATATGTACATGAGTTAGAGGCCTAGAGTGATGGAGACCAGGAGTGAGTGAAAGCAGGATTGATAAGTACATGAGTTAGAGACCTAGAGTGAGGGAGACTAGGAGTGAGGGGGAGCAGGATAGATAAGTATCCGAGTTAGGGACCTGGAGTGAGGGAGACCAAGAGTGAGGGAGAGCAGGATTGATAAGTACTTGAGTTAGAGACCTAGAGAGAGGGAGACCAGGAGTGAGGGGGAGCGGGATTGATAACTACATGAGATAGTGACCTGGAGTGAGGAAGACCAAGAGTGAAGGAGACCAGGAGTAAGGGAGACCAGGAGTGAGGGAGCGGAGATTGATAAGTAAATGAGTTAGAGGCCTAGAGTGAGGGAGACCAGGAGTGAGGAGGAGCAGGATTGATAAGTACATGATTTAGAGGCCTGGAGTGAGGGACGCAAGGAGTGAGGGAGACCAGGAGTGAGCGAGAGCAGGATTGATAGGTACATGAGTTAGTGGCCTGGAGTGAGGGAGACCAGGAGTGAGGGAGAGCAGGATTGATAAGTACATGATTTAGAGGACTGGAGGGAGTGAGACCAGGAGTGAGGGTGAGCAGCATTGATATGTACATGAGTATGAGTCCTGGAGTGAGGGAGACCAGGAGTGAGGGAGAGCAGGATTGATAAGTACATGAGTTAGAGACCTAGAGTGAGGGTGACCAGGAGTGAGGGAGACCAGGAATGAGGGAGAGCATGATTGATAATTACATGGTTTTGAGGCCTGGAGTGAGGGAGACCAGATGTGAGGGAGACCAGGAGTGAGGGAGACCAGGATTGAGGGAGAGCAGGATTGATAAGTACATGAGTTAGAGGCCTGGAGTGAGGGAGACCAAGAGTGAAGGAGAGGAGGATTGATAAGTACATGAGATAGTGACCTGGAGTGAGCGAGACCAGGAATGAAGGAGATTAGGTGTGAGGGAGACCAGGAGAAAGGGAGAGCAGGATTGATAAGTACATGAGTTAGAGGCCTGGAGTGAGGGAGACCAAGGAGTGAAGGAAACCAGGAGTGAGGGCGACCAGGAGTGAGGGACTGCAGGATTGATAAGTACATGATTTAGAGGTCTGGAGTGAGGGAGGCCAGCAGTGAGGGGGAGCAGCATTGATATGTACATGAGTTAAGGGCCTGGAGTGAGGGAGACCAGGTGTGAGGGAAAGCAGGATTGATAAGAACATGAGTTAGAGACCTAGATTGAGGGAGACTAGGAGTGAGGGGGAGCAGGATAGATAAGTACATGAGTTAGGGACCTGGAGTGAGGGAGACCAGGAGTGAGGGAGAGCAGGATTGATAAGTACATGAATTAGAGAACTAGAGTTAGGGAGACCAGGAGTGAGGGAGACCAGGAGTGAGGAGGAGCAGGATTGATAAGTACATGAGTTAGGGACCTGGAGTGAGGGAGGCCAGGAGTGCGGGAGAGAAGGAATGATAAGTCCATGAGTTAGAGATCTGGAGTGAGTGAGACCAGGAGTGAAGGAGACCAGGAGTGAGACAAACCAGGAATGAGGGAGAGCAGGATTGATAAGTACATGAGTTAGAGACCCGGTGTGAGGGAGACCAGGAGTGAGGGAGGGCAGGATTGATAAGATCATAAGTTAGAGACCTGGAATGAGGGAGACCAGGAGTGAGGGAGACCAGGATTGATAAGTACATGATTTAGAGGCCTGGAGTGAGGGCCACAAGGAGTGAGGGAGACCAGGAGTGAGCGAGAGCAGGATTGATAAGTACATGAGTTAGAGGCCTGGAGTGAGGGAGACTAGGCGTGAGGGGAAGCAGGAAATATAAGTACCTGAGCAAGAGACCTGAAGTGAGGGAGATCAGGAGTGAGGGAGAGCAGTATTGATAAGTACATGAGTTAGAGACCTAGAGTGAGGGAGACCAGGAGTGAGGGGGAGCGGGATTGATAATTACATGAGATAGTGACCTGGAGTGAGGGAGACCAGGAGTGAAGGAGACCAGGAGTGAGGGAGACCAGGAGTGAGGGGGAGCAGCATTGATATGTACATGAGTTAGAGGCCTAGAGTGATGGAGACCAGGAGTGAGTGAAAGCAGGATTGATAAGTACATGAGTTAGAGACCTAGAGTGAGGGAGACTAGGAGTGAGGGGGAGCAGGATAGATAAGTATCCGAGTTAGGGACCTGGAGTGAGGGAGACCAAGAGTGAGGGAGAGCAGGATTGATAAGTACATGAGTTAGAGACCTAGAGAGAGGGAGACCAGGAGTGAGGGGGAGTGGGATTGATAACTACATGAGATAGTGACCTGGACTGAGGAAGACCAAGAGTGAAGGAGACCAGGAGTAAGGGAGACCAGGAGTGAGGGAGCGGAGATTGATAAGTAAATGAGTTAGAGGCCTAGAGTGAGGGAGACCAGGAGTGAGGAGGAGCAGGATTGATAAGTACATGATTTAGAGGCCTGGAGTGAGGGACACAAGGAGTGAGGGAGACCAGGAGTGAGCGAGAGCAGGATTGATAGGTACATGAGTTAGAGGCCTGGAGTGAGGGAGACCAGGAGTGAGGGAGAGCAGGATTGATAAGTACATGATTTAGAGGCCTGGAGGGAGGGAGACCAGGAGTGAGGGTGAGCAGCATTGATATGTACATGAGTAAGAGTCCTGGAGTGAGGGAGACCAGGAGTGAGGGAGAGCAGGATTGATAAGTACATGAGTTAGAGACCTAGAGTGAGGGAGACCAGGAGTGAGGGAGACCAGGAATGAGGGAGAGCAGGATTGATAATTACATGGTTTTGAGGCCTGGAGTGAGGGAGACCAGATGTGAGGGAGACCAGGAGTGAGGGAGACCAGGATTGAGGGAGAGCAGGATTGATAAGTACATGAGTTAGAGGCCTGGAGTGAGGGAGACCAAGAGTGAAGGACAGGAGGATTGATAAGTACATGAGATAGTGACCTGGAGTGAGCGAGACCAGGAATGAAGGAGTTTAGGTGTGAGGGAGAACAGGAGAAAGGGAGAGCAGGATTGATAAGTACATGAGTTAGAGGCCTGGAGTGAGGGAGACCAAGGAGTGAAGGAAACCAGGAGTGAGGGCGACCAGGAGTGAGGGAGAGCAGGATTGATAAGTACATGATTTAGAGGTCTGGAGTGAGGGAGGCCAGCAGTGAGGGGGAGCAGCATTGATATGTACATGAGTTAAGGGCCTGGAGTGAGGGAGACCAGGTGTGAGGGAAAGCAGGATTGATAAGAACATGAGTTAGAGACCTAGATTGAGGGAGACTAGGAGTGAGGGGGAGCAGGATAGATAAGTACATGAGTTAGGGACCTGGAGTGAGGGAGACCAGGAGTGAGGGAGAGCAGGATTGATAAGTACATGAGTTAGAGAACTAGAGTGAGGGAGACCAGGAGTGAGGGAGAGCAGGATTGATATGTACATGATTTAGAGGCCTGGAGTGAGGGAGACCATGAGTGAGGGAGACCAGGAGTGAGGAGGAGCAGGATTGATAAGGACATGAGTTAGGGACCTGGAGTGAGGGAGGCCAGGAGTGAGGGAGAGAAGGAATGATAAGTCCATGAGTTAGAGACCTGGAGTGAGTGAGACCAGGAATGAAGGAGACCAGGAGTGAGACAAACCAGGAATGAGGGAGAGCAGGATTGATAAGTACATGAGTTAGAGACCCGGTGTGAGAAAGACCAGGAGTGAGGGAGAGCAGGATTGATAAGATCATAAGTTAGAGTCCTGGAATGAGGGAGACCATGAGTGAGGGAGACCAGGATTGATAAGTACATGATTTAGAGGCCTGGAGTGAGGGCCACAAGGAGTGAGGGAGACAAGGAGTGAGCGAGATCAGGATTGATAAGTACATGAGTTAGAGGCCTGGAGTGAGGGAGACTAGGCGTGAGGGGAAGCAGGAAATATAAGTACCTGAGCAAGAGACCTGAAGTGAGGGAGATCAGGAGTGAGGGAGTGCAGTATTGATAAGTACATGAGTTAGAGACCTAGAGTGAGGGAGACCAGGAGTGAGGGGGAGCGGGATTGATAATTACATGAGATAGTGACCTGGAGTGAGGGAGACCAGGATTGAGGGGGAGCAGCATTGATATGTACATGAGTTAGAGGCTTAGAGTGATGGAGACCAGGAGTGAGTGAAAGCAGGATTGATAAGTACATGAGTTAGAGACCTAGAGTGAGGGAGACTAGGAGTGAGGGGGAGCAGGATAGATAAGTATCCGAGTTAGGGACCAAGAGTGAGGGAGACCAAGAGTGAGGGAGAGCAGGAATGATAAGTACATGAGTTAGAGACCTGGAGTGAGGGAGACCAGGAGTGAGGGAGAGAAGGAATGATAAGTCCATGAGTTAGAGACCTGGAGTGAGTGAGACCAGGAGTGAAGGAGACCAGGAGTGAGACAAACCAGGAATGAGGGAGAGAAGGATTGATAAGTACATGAGTTAGAGACCCGGTGTGAGGGAGACCAGGAGTGAGGGAGAGCAGGATTGATAAGATCATAAGTTAGAGACCTGGAATGAGGGAGACCAGGAGTGAGGGAGACCAGGATTGATAAGTACATGATTTAGAGGCCTGGAGTGAGGGCCACAAGGAGTGAGGGAGACCAGGAGTGAGCGAGAGCAGGATTGATAAGTACATGAGTTAGAGGCCTGGAGTGAGGGAGACTAGGCGTGAGGGGAAGCAGGAAATATAAGTACCTGAGTAAGAGACCTGAAGTGAGGGAGATCAGGAGTGAGGGAGAGCAGTATTGATAAGTACATGAGTTAGAGACCTAGAGTGAGGGAGACCAGGAGTGAGGGGGAGCGGGATTGATAATTACATGAGATAGTGACCTGGAGTGAGGGAGACCAGGAGTGAGGGGGAGCAGCATTGATATGTACATGAGTTAGAGGCCTAGAGTGATGGAGACCAGGAGTGAGTGAAAGCAGGATTGATAAGTACATGAGTTAGAGACCTAGAGTGAGGGACAGAAGGAGTGAGGGAGACCAGGAGTGAGCGAGAGCAGGATTGATAGGTACATGAGTAAGAGTCCTGGAGTGAGGGAGACCAGGAGTGAGGGAGAGCAGGATTGATAAGTACATGAGTTATAGACCTAGAGTGAGGGAGACCAGGAGTGAGGGAGACCAGGAATGAGGGAGAGCAGGATTGATAATTACATGGTTTGGAGGCCTGGAGTGAGGGAGACCAGATGTGAGGGAGACCAGGAGTGAGGGAGACCAAGAGTGAGGGAGAGCAGGATTGATAAGTACATGAGTTAGAGACCTGGAGTGAGGGAGACCAGGAGTGAGGGAGAGAAGGAATGATAAGTCCATGAGTTAGAGACCTGGAGTGATTGAGACCAGGAGTGAAGGAGACCAGGAGTGAGACAAACCAGGAATGAGGGAGAGAAGGATTGATAAGTACATGAGTTAGAGACCCGGTGTGAGGGAGACCAGGAGTGAGGGAGAGCAGGATTGATAAGATCATAAGTTAGAGACCTGGAATGAGGGAGACCAGGAGTGAGGGAGACCAGGATTGATAAGTACATGATTTAGAGGCCTGGAGTGAGGGCCCCAAGGAGTGAGGGAGACCAGGAGTGAGCGAGAGCAGGATTGATAAGTGCATGAGTTAGAGGCCTGGAGTGAGGGAGACTAGGCGTGAGGGGAAGCAGGAAATATATGTACCTGAGTAAGAGACCTGAAGTGAGGGAGATCAGGAGTGAGGGAGAGCAGTATTGATAAGTACATGAGTTAGAGGCCTAGAGTGAGGGAGACCAGGAGTGAGGGGGAGCGGGATTGATAATTACATGAGATAGTGACCTGGAGTGAGGGAGACCAGGAGTGAGGGGGAGCAGCATTGATATGTACATGAGTTAGAGGCCTAGAGTGATGGAGACCAGGAGTGAGTGAAAGCAGGATTGATAAGTACATGAGTTAGAGACCTAGAGTGAGGGAGACTAGGAGTGAGGGGAAGCAGGATAGATAAGTATCCGAGTTAGGGACCTGGAGTGAGGGAGACCAAGAGTGAGGGAGAGCAGGATTGATAAGTACATGAGTTAGAGACCTAGAGAGAGGGAGACCAGGAGTGAGGGGGAGCGGGATTGATAAGTACATGAGATAGTGACCTGGAGTGAGGAAGACCAAAACTGAAGGAGACCAGGAGTGAGGGAGACCAGGAGTGAGGGAGCGAAGATTGATAAGTAAATGAGTTAGAGGCCTAGAGTGAGGGAGACCAGGAGTGAGGAGGAGCAGGAATGATAAGTACATGATTTAGAGGCCTGGAGTGAGGGACACAAGGAGTGAGGGAGACCAGGAGTGAGCGAGAGCAGGATTCATAGGTACATGAGTTAGTGGCCTGGAGTGAGGGAGACCAGGAGTGAGGGAGACCAGGATTGATAAGTACATGATTTAGAGGCCTGGAGTGAGGGCCACAAGGAGTGAGGGAGACCAGGAGTGAGCGAGAGCAGGATTGATAAGTACATGAGTTAGAGGCCTGGAGTGAGGGAGACTAGGCGTGAGGGGAAGCAGGAAATATAAGTACCTGAGTAAGAGACCTGAAGTGAGGGAGATCAGGAGTGAGGGAGAGCAGTATTGATTAGTACATGAGTTAGAGACCTAGAGTGAGGGAGACCAGGAGTGAGGGGGAGCGGGATTGATAATTACATGAGATAGTGACCTGGAGTGAGGGAGACCAGGAGTGAAGGAGACCAGGAGTGAGGGAGACCAGGAGTGAGGGGGAGCAGCATTGATATGTACATGAGTTAGAGGCCTAGAGTGATGGAGACCAGGAGTGAGTGAAAGCAGGATTGATAAGTACATGAGTTAGAGACCTAGAGTGAGGGAGACTAGGAGTGAGGGGGAGCAGGATAGATAAGTATCCGAGTTAGGGACCTGGAGTGAGGGAGACCAAGAGTGAGGGAGAGCAGGATTGATAAGTACATGAGTTAGAGACCTAGAGAGAGGGAGTCCAGGAGTGAGGGGGAGTGGGATTGATAACTACATGAGATAGTGACCTGGAGTGAGGAAGACCAAGAGTGAAGGAGACCAGGAGTAAGGGAGACCAGGAGTGAGGGAGCGGAGATTGATAAGTAAATGAGTTAGAGGCCTAGAGTGAGGGAGACCAGGAGTGAGGAGGAGCAGGATTGATAAGTACATGATTTAGAGGCCTGGAGTGAGGGACACAAGGAGTGAGGGAGACCAGGAGTGAGCGAGAGCAGGATTGATAAGTACATGAGTTAGAGGCCTGGAGTGAGGGAGACCAGGAGTGAGGGAGAGCAGGATTGATAAGTACATGATTTAGAGGCCTGGAGGGAGGGAGACCAGGAGTGAGGGTGAGCAGCATTGATATGTACATGAGTAAGAGTCCTGGAGTGAGGGAGACCAGGAGTGAGGGAGAGCAGGATTGATAAGTACATGAGATGGAGACCTAGAGTGAGGGAGACCAGGAGTGAGGGAGACCAGGAATGAGGGAGAGCAGGATTGATAATTACATGGTTTTGAGGCCTGGAGTGAGGGAGACCAGATGTGAGGGAGACCAGGAGTGAGGGAGACCAGGATTGAGGGAGAGCATGATTGATAAGTACATGAGTTAGAGGCCTGGAGTGAGGGAGACCAAGAGTGAAGGACAGGAGGATTGATAAGTACATGAGATAGTGACCTGGAGTGAGCGAGACCAGGAATGAAGGAGTTTAGGTGTGAGGGAGAACAGGAGAAAGGGAGAGCAGGATTGATAAGTACATGAGTTAGAGGCCTGGAGTGAGGGAGACCAAGGAGTGAAGGAAACCAGGAGTGAGGGCGACCAGGAGTGAGGGAGAGCAGGATTGATAAGTACATGATTTAGAGGTCTGGAGTGAGGGAGACCAGGAGTGAGGGAAAGCAGGATTGATAAGAACATGAGTTAGAGACCTAGATTGAGGGAGACTAGGAGTGAGGGGGAGCAGGATAGATAAGTACATGAGTTAGGGACCTGGACTGAGGGAGACCAGGAGTGAGGGAGAGCAGGATTGATAAGTACATGAGTTAGAGAACTAGAGTGAGGGAGACCAGGAGTGAGGGAAAGCAGGATTGATATGTACATGATTTAGAGGCCTGGAGTGAGGGAGACCATGAGTGAGGGAGACCAGGAGTGAGGAGGAGCAGGGTTGATAAGGACATGAGTTAGGGACCTGGAGTGAGGGAGGCCAGGAGTGAGGGAGAGAAGGAATGATAAGTCCATGAGTTAGAGACCTGGAGTGAGTGAGACCAGGAATGAAGGAGACCAGGAGTGAGACAAACCAGGAATGAGGGAGAGCAGGATTGATAAGTACATGAGTTAGAGACCCGGTATGAGAAAGACCAGGAGTGAGGGAGAGCAGGATTGATAAGATCATAAGTTAGAGTCCTGGAATGAGGGAGACCATGAGTGAGGGAGACCAGGATTGATAAGTACATGATTTAGAGGCCTGGAGTGAGGGCCACAAGGAGTGAGGGAGACAAGGAGTGAGCGAGGTCAGGATTGATAAGTACATGAGTTAGAGGCCTGGAGTGAGGGAGACTAGGCGTGAGGGGAAGCAGGAAATATAAGTACCTGAGCAAGAGACCTGAAGTGAGGGAGATCAGGAGTGAGGGAGAGCAGTATTGATAAGTACATGAGTTAGAGACCTAGAGTGAGGGAGACCAGGAGTGAGGGGGAGCGGGATTGATAATTACATGAGATAGTGACCTGGAGTGAGGGAGACCAGGATTGAGGGGGAGCAGCATTGATATGTACATGAGTTAGAGGCCTAGAGTGATGGAGACCAGGAGTGAGTGAAAGCAGGATTGATAAGTACATGAGTTAGAGACCTAGAGTGAGGGAGACTAGGAGTGAGGGGGAGCAGGATAGATAAGTATCCGAGTTAGGGACCAAGAGTGAGGGAGACCAAGAGTGAGGGAGAGCAGGATTGATAAGTACATGAGTTAGAGACCTGGAGTGAGGGAGACCAGGAGTGAGGGAGAGAAGGAATGATAAGTCCATGAGTTAGAGACCTGGAGTGAGTGAGACCAGGAGTGAAGGAGACCAGGAGTGAGACAAACCAGGAATGAGGGAGAGAAGGATTGATAAGTACATGAGTTAGAGACCCGGTGTGAGGGAGACCAGGAGTGAGGGAGAGCAGGATTGATAAGATCATAAGTTAGAGACCTGGAATGAGGGAGACCAGGAGTGAGGGAGACCAGGATTGATAAGTACATGATTTAGAGGCCTGGAGTGAGGGCCCCAAGGAGTGAGGGAGACCAGGAGTGAGCGAGAGCAGGATTGATATGTACATGAGTTAGAGGCCTGGAGTGAGGGAGACTAGGCGTGAGGGGAAGCAGGAAATATATGTACCTGAGTAAGAGACCTGAAGTGAGGGAGATCAGGAGTGAGGGAGAGCAGTATTGATAAGTACATGAGTTAGAGGCCTAGAGTGAGGGAGACCAGGAGTGAGGGGGAGCGGGATTGATAATTACATGAGATAGTGACCTGGAGTGAGGGAGACCAGGAGTGAGGGGGAGCAGCATTGATATGTACATGAGTTAGAGGCCTAGAGTGATGGAGACCAGGAGTGAGTGAAAGCAGGATTGATAAGTACATGAGTTAGAGACCTAGAGTGAGGGACACAAGGATTGAGGGAGACCAGGAGTGAGCGAGAGCAGGATTGATAGGTACATGAGTAAGAGTCCTGGAGTGAGGGAGACCAGGAGTGAGGGAGAGCAGGATTGATAAGTACATGAGTTATAGACCTAGAGTGAGGGAGACCAGGAGTGAGGGAGACCAGGAATGAGGGAGAGCAGGATTGATAATTACATGGTTTGGAGGCCTGGAGTGAAGGAGACCAGATGTGAGGGAGACCAGGAGTGAGGGAGACCAAGAGTGAGGGAGAGCAGGATTGATAAGTACATGAGTTAGAGACCTGGAGTGAGGGAGACCAGGAGTGAGGGAGAGAAGGAATGATAAGTCCATGAGTTAGAGACCTGGAGTGAGTGAGACCAGGAGTGAAGGAGACCAGGAGTGAGACAAATCAGGAATGAGGGAGAGAAGGATTGATAAGTACATGAGTTAGAGACCCGGTGTGAGGGAGACCAGGAGTGAGGGAGAGCAGGATTGATAAGATCATAAGTTAGAGACCTGGAATGAGGGAGACCAGGAGTGAGGGAGACCAGGATTGATAAGTACATGATTTAGAGGCCTGGAGTGAGGGCCCCAAGGAGTGAGGGAGACCAGGAGTGAGCGAGAGCAGGATTGATAAGTACATGAGTTAGAGGCCTGGAGTGAGGGAGACTAGGCGTGAGGGGAAGCAGGAAATATATGTACCTGAGTATGAGACCTGAAGTGAGGGAGATCAGGAGTGAGGGAGAGCAGTATTGATAAGTACATGAGTTAGAGGCCTAGAGTGAGGGAGACCAGGAGTGAGGGGGAGCGGGATTGATAATTACATGAGATAGTGACCTGGAGTGAGGGAGACCAGGAGTGAGGGGGAGCAGCATTGATATGTACATGAGTTAGAGGCCTAGAGTGATGGAGACCAGGAGTGAGTGAAAGCAGGATTGATAAGTACATGAGTTAGAGACCTAGAGTGAGGGAGACTAGGAGTGAGGGGAAGCAGGATAGATAAGTATCCGAGTTAGGGACCTGGAGTGAGGGAGACCAAGAGTGAGGGAGAGCAGGATTGATAAGTACATGAGTTAGAGACCTAGAGAGAGGGAGACCAGGAGTGAGGGGGAGCGGGATTGATAAGTACATGAGATAGTGACCTGGAGTGAGGAAGACCAAGACTGAAGGAGACCAGGAGTGAGGGAGACCAGGAGTGAGGGAGCGAAGATTGATAAGTAAATGAGTTAGAGGCCTAGAGTGAGGGAGACCAGGAGTGAGGAGGAGCAGGAATGATAAGTACATGATTTAGAGGCCTGGAGTGAGGGACACAAGGAGTGAGGGAGACCAGGAGTGAGCGAGAGCAGGATTCATAGGTACATGAGTTAGTGGCCTGGAGTGAGGGAGACCAGGAGTGAGGGAGAGCAGGATTGATAAGTACATGATTTAGAGGCCTGGAGTGAGGGAGACCAGGAGTGAGGGTGAGCAGCATTGATATGTACATGAGTAAGAGTCCTGGAGTGAGGGAGACCAGGAGTGAGGGAGAGCAGGATTGATAAGTACATGAGTTAGAGACCTAGAGTGAGGGAGACCAGGAGTGAGGGAGACCAGGAATGAGGGAGAGCAGGATTGATAATTACATGGTTTAGAGGCCTGGAGTGAGGGAGACCAGATGTGAGGGAGACCAGGAGTGAGGGAGACCAGGATTGAGGGAGAGCAGGATTGATAAGTACATGAGTTAGAGGCCTGGAGTGAGGGAGACCAAGAGTGAAGGACAGGAGGATTGATAAGTACATGAGATAGTGACCTGGAGTGAGCGAGACCAGGAATGAAGGAGATTAGGTGTGAGGGAGACCAGGAGAAAGGGAGAGCAGGATTGATAAGTACATGAGTTAGAGGCCTGGAGTGAGGGAGACCAAGGAGTGAAGGAAACCAGGAGTGAGGGCGACCAGGAGTGAGGGAGAGCAGGATTGATAAGTACATGATTTAGAGGCCTGGAGTGAGGGAGGCCAGCAGTGAGGGGGAGCAGCATTGATATGTACATGAGTTAAGGGCCTGGAGTGAGGGAGACCAGGTGTGAGGGAAGGCAGGATTGATAAGAACATGAGTTAGAGACCTAGATTGAGGGAGACTAGGAGTGAGGGGGAGCAGGATAGATAAGTACATGAGTTAGGGACCTGGAGTGAGGGAGACCAGGAGTGAGGGAGAGCAGGATTGATAAGTACATGAGTTAGAGAACTAGAGTGAGGGAGACCAGGAGTGAGGGAGAGCAGGATTGATATGTACATGATTTAGTGGCCTGGAGTGAGGGAGACCATGAGTGAGGGAGACCAGGAGTGAGGAGGAGCAGGATTGATAAGTACATGAGTTAGGGACCTGGAGTAAGGGAGACCAGGAGTGAGGGAGAGAAGGAATGATAAGTCCATGAGTTAGAGACCTGGAGTGAGTGAGACCAGGAGTGAAGGAGACCAGGAGTGAGACAAACCAGGAATGAGGGAGAGCAGGATTGATAAGTACATGAGTTAGAGACCCGGTGTGAGGGAGACCAGGAGTGAGGGAGAGCAGGATTGATAAGATCATAAGTTAGAGACCTGGAATGAGGGAGACCAGGAGTGAGGGAGACCAGGATTGATAAGTACATGATTTAGAGGCCTGGAGTGAGGGCCACAAGGAGTGAGGGAGACCAGGAGTGAGCGAGAGCAGGATTGATAAGTACATGAGTTAGAGGCCTGGAGTGAGGGAGACTAGGCGTGAGGGGAAGCAGGAAATATAAGTACCTGAGTAAGAGACCTGAAGTGAGGGAGATCAGGAGTGAGGGAGAGCAGTATTGATAAGTACATGAGTTAGAGACCTAGAGTGAGGGAGACCAGGAGTGAGGGGGAGCGGGATTGATAATTACATGAGATAGTGACCTGGAGTGAGGGAGACCAGGAGTGAAGGAGACCAGGAGTGAGGGAGACCAGGAGTGAGGGGGAGCAGCATTGATATGTACATGAGTTAGAGGCCTAGAGTGATGGAGACCAGGAGTGAGTGAAAGCAGGATTGATAAGTACATGAGTTAGAGACCTAGAGTGAGGGAGACTAGGAGTGAGGGGGAGCAGGATAGATAAGTATCCGAGTTAGGGACCTGGAGTGAGGGAGACCAAGAGTGAGGGAGAGCAGGATTGATAAGTACATGAGTTAGAGACCTAGAGAGAGGGAGTCCAGGAGTGAGGGGGAGCGGGATTGATAACTACATGAGATAGTGACCTGGACTGAAGAAGACCAAGAGTGAAGGAGACCAGGAGTAAGGGAGACCAGGAGTGAGGGAGCGGAGATTGATAAGTAAATGAGTTAGAGGCCTAGAGTGAGGGAGACCAGGAGTGAGGAGGAGCAGGATTGATAAGTACATGATTTAGAGGCCTGGAGTGAGGGACACAAGGAGTGAGGGAGACCAGGAGTGAGCGAGAGCAGGATTGATAGGTACATGAGTTAGAGGCCTGGAGTGAGGGAGACCAGGAGTGAGGGAGAGCAGGATTGATAAGTACATGATTTAGAGGCCTGGAGGGAGGGAGACCAGGAGTGAGGGTGAGCAGCATTGATATGTACATGAGTAAGAGTCCTGGAGTGAGGGAGACCAGGAGTGAGGGAGAGCAGGATTGATAAGTACATGAGATGGAGACCTAGAGTGAGGGAGACCAGGAGTGAGGGAGACCAGGATTGAGGGAGAGCAGGATTGATAATTACATGGTTTTGAGGCCTGGAGTGAGGGAGACCAGATGTGAGGGAGACCAGGAGTGAGGGAGACCAGGATTGAGGGAGAGCAGGATTGATAAGTACATGAGTTAGAGGCCTGGAGTGAGGGAGACCAAGAGTGAAGGAGAGGAGGATTGATAAGTACATGAGATAATGACCTGGAGTGAGCGAGACCAGGAATGAAGGAGTTTAGGTGTGAGGGAGAACAGGAGAAAGGGAGAGCAGGATTGATAAGTACATGAGTTAGAGGCCTGGAGTGAGGGAGACCAAGGAGTGAAGGAAACCAGGAGTGAGGGCGACCAGGAGTGAGGGAGAGCAGGATTGATAAGTACATGATTTAGAGGTCTGGAGTGAGGGAGGCCAGCAGTGAGGGGGAGCAGCATTGATATGTACATGAGTTAAGGGCCTGGAGTGAGGGAGACCAGGTGTGAGGGAAAGCAGGATTGATAAGAACATGAGTTAGAGACCTAGATTGAGGGAGACTAGGAGTGAGGGGGAGCAGGATAGATAAGTACTTGAGTTAGGGACCTGGAGTGAGGGAGACCAGGAGTGAGGGAGAGCAGGATTGATAAGTACATGAGTTAGAGAACTAGAGTGAGGGAGACCAGGAGTGAGGGAGAGCAGGATTGATATGTACATGATTTAGAGGCCTGGAGTGAGGGAGACCATGAGTGAGGGAGACCAGGAGTGAGGAGGAGCAGGATTGATAAGGACATGAGTTAGGGACCTGGAGTGAGGGAGGCCAGGAGTGAGGGAGAGAAGGAATGATAAGTCCATGAGTTAGAGACCTGGAGTGAGTGAGACCAGGAATGAAGGAGACCAGGAGTGAGACAAACCAGGAATGAGGGAGAGCAGGATTGATAAGTACATGAGTTAGAGACCCGGTGTGAGAAAGACCAGGAGTGAGGGAGAGCAGGATTGATAAGATCATAAGTTAGAGTCCTGGAATGAGGGAGACCATGAGTGAGGGAGAGCAGGATTGATAAGTACATGATTTAGAGGCCTGGAGTGAGGGCCACAAGGAGTGAGGGAGACAAGGAGTGAGCGAGATCAGGATTGATAAGTACATGAGTTAGAGGCCTGGAGTGAGGGAGACTAGGCGTGAGGGGAAGCAGGAAGTATAAGTACCTGAGCAAGAGACCTGAAGTGAGGGAGATCAGGAGTGAGGGAGAGCAGTATTGATAAGTACATGAGTTAGAGACCTAGAGTGAGGGAGACCAGGAGTGAGGGGGAGCGGGATTGATAATTACATGAGATAGTGACCTGGAGTGAGGGAGACCAGGATTGAGGGGGAGCAGCATTGATATGTACATGAGTTAGAGGCCTAGAGTGATGGAGACCAGGAGTGAGTGAAAGCAGGATTGATAAGTACATGAGTTAGAGAGCTAGAGTGAGGGAGACTAGGAGTGAGGGGGAGCAGGATAGATAAGTATCCGAGTTAGGGACCAAGAGTGAGGGAGACCAAGAGTGAGGGAGAGCAGGATTGATAAGTACATGAGTTAGAGACCTGGAGTGAGGGAGACCAGGAGTGAGGGAGAGAAGGAATGATAAGTCCATGAGTTAGAGACCTGGAGTGAGTGAGACCAGGAGTGAAGGAGACCAGGAGTGAGACAAACCAGGAATGAGGGAGAGAAGGATTGATAAGTACATGAGTTAGAGACCCGGTGTGAGGGAGACCAGGAGTGAGGGAGAGCAGGATTGATAAGATCATAAGTTAGAGACCTGGAATGAGGGAGACCAGGAGTGAGGGAGACCAGGATTGATAAGTACATGATTTAGAGGCCTGGAGTGAGGGCCCCAAGGAGTGAGGGAGACCAGGAGTGAGCGAGAGCAGGATTGATAAGTACATGAGTTAGAGGCCTGGAGTGAGGGAGACTAGGCGTGAGGGGAAGCAGGAAATATAAGTACCTGAGTAAGAGACCTGAAGTGAGGGAGATCAGGAGTGAGGGAGAGCAGTATTGATAAGTACATGAGTTAGAGACCTAGAGTGAGGGAGACCAGGAGTGAGGGGGAGCGGGATTGATAATTACATGAGATAGTGACCTGGAGTGAGGGAGACCAGGATTGAGGGGGAGCAGCATTGATATGTACATGAGTTAGAGGCCTAGAGTGATGGAGACCAGGAGTGAGTGAAAGCAGGATTGATAAGTACATGAGTTAGAGACCTAGAGTGAGGGACACAAGGAGTGAGGGAGACAAGGAGTGAGCGAGAGCAGGATTGATAGGTACATGAGTAAGAGTCCTGGAGTGAGGGAGACCAGGAGTGAGGGAGAGCAGGATTGATAAGTACATGAGTTATAGACCTAGAGTGAGGGAGACCAGGAGTGAGGGAGACCAGGAATGAGGGAGAGCAGGATTGATAATTACATGGTTTGGAGGCCTGGAGTGAGGGAGACCAGATGTGAGGGAGACCAGGAGTGAGGGAGACCAGGATTGAGGGAGAGCAGGATTGATAAGTACATGAGTTAGAGGCCTGGAGTGAGGGAGACCAAGAGTGAAGGAGAGGAGGATTGATAAGTACATGAGATAGTGAACTGGAATGAGCGAGACCAGGAATGAAGGAGATTAGGTGTGAGGGAGACCAGGAGAAAGGGAGAGCAGGATTGATAAGTACATGAGTTAGAGGCCTGGAGTGAGGGAGACCAAGGAGTGAAGGAAACCAGGAGTGAGGGCGACCAGGAGCGAGGGAGAGCAGGATTGATAAGTACATGATTTGGAGGTCTGGAGTGAGGGTGGCAAGCAGTGAGGGGGAGCAGCATTGGTATGTACATGAGTTAAGGGCCTGGAGTGAGGGAGACCAGGTGTGAGGGAAAGCAGGATTGATAAGAACATGAGTTAGAGACCTAGATTGAGGGAGACTAGGAGTGAGGGGGAGCAGGATAGATAAGTATCCGAGTTAGGGACCTGGAGTGAGGGAGACCAAGAGTGAGGGAGAGCAGGATTGATAAGTACATGAGTTAGAGACCTAGAGAGAGGGGGACCAGGAGTGAGGGGGAGCGGGATTGATAAGTACATGAGATAGTGACCTGGAGTGAGGAAGACCAAGAGTGAAGGAGACCAGGAGTGAGGGAGACCAGGAGTGAGGGAGCGAAGATTGATAAGTTAATGAGTTAGAGGCCTAGAGTGAGGGAGACCAGGAGTGAGGAGGAGCAGGATTGATAAGTACATGATTTAGAGGCCTGGATTGAGGGACACAAGGAGTGAGGGAGACCAGGAGTGAGCGAGAGCAGGATTGATAGGTACATGAGTTAGTGGCCTGGAGAGAGGGAGACCAGGAGTGAGGGAGAGCAGGATTGATAAGTACATGATTTAGAGGCCTGGAGGGAGGGAGACCAGGAGTGAGGGTGAGTAGCATTGATATGTACATGAGTAAGAGTCCTGGAGTGAGGGAGACCAGGAGTGAGGGAGAGCAGGATTGATAAGTACATGAGTTAGAGACCTAGAGTGAGGGAGACCAGGAGTGAGGGAGACCAGGAATGAGGGAGAGCAGGATTGATAATTACATGGTTTAGAGGCCTGGAGTGAGGGAGACCAGATGTGAGGGAGACCAGGAGTGAGGGAGACCAGGATTGAGGGAGAGCAGGATTGATAAGTACATGAGTTAGAGGCCTGGAGTGAGGGAGACCAAGAGTGAAGGAGAGGAGGATTGATAAGTACATGAGATAGTGACCTGGAGTGAGCGAGACCAGGAATGAAGGAGATTAGGTGTGAGGGAGACCAGGAGAAAGGGAGAGCAGGATTGATAAGTACATGAGTTAGAGGCCTGGAGTGAGGGAGACCAAGGAGTGAAGGAAACCAGGAGTGAGGGCGACCAGGAGTGAGGGAGAGCAGAATTGATAAGTACATGATTTAGAGGTCTGGAGTGAGGGAGGCCAGCAGTGAGGGGGAGCAGAATTGATATGTACATGAGTTAAGGGCCTGGAGTGAGGGAGACCAGGTGTGAGGGAAAGCAGGATTGATAAGAACATGAGTTAGAGACCTAGATTGAGGGAGACTGGGAGTGAGGGGGAGCAGGATAGATAAGTACATGAGTTAGGGACCTGGAGTGAGGGAGACCAGGAGTGAGGGAGAGCAGGATTGATAAGTACATGAGTTAGAGAACTAGAGTGAGGGAGACCAGGAGTGAGGGAGAGCAGGATTGATATGTACATGATTTAGAGGCCTGGAGTGAGGGAGACCATGAGTGAGGGAGACCAGGAGTGAGGAGGAGCAGGATTGATAAGTACATGAGTTAGGGACCTGGAGTGAGGGAGGCCAGGAGTGAGGGAGAGAAGGAATGATAAGTCCATGAGTTAGAGACCTGGAGTGAGTGAGACCAGGAGTGAAGGAGACCAGGAGTGAGACAAACCAGGAATGAGGGAGAGCAGGATTGATAAGTACATGAGTTAGAGACCCGGTGTGAGGGAGACCAGGATTGAGGGAGAGCAGGATTGATAAGATCATAAGTTAGAGACCTGGAATGAGGGAGACCAGGTGTGAGGGAGACCAGGATTGATAAGTACATGATTTAGAGGCCTGGAGTGAGGGCCACAAGGAGTGAGGGAGACCAGGAGTGAGCGAGAGCAGGATTGATAAGTACATGAGTTAGAGGCCTGGAGTGAGGGAGACTAGGCGTGAGGGGAAGCAGGAAATATAAGTACCTGAGCAAGAGACCTGAAGTGAGGGAGATCAGGAGTGAGGGAGAGCAGTATTGATAAGTACATGAGTTAGAGACCTAGAGTGAGGGAGACCAGGAGTGAGGGGGAGCGGGATTGATAATTACATGAGAGAGTGACCTGGAGTGAGGGAGACCAGGAGTGAGGGGGAGCAGCATTGATATGTACATGAGTTAGAGGCCTAGAGTGATGGAGACCAGGAGTGAGTGAAAGCAGGATTGATAAGTACATGAGTTAGAGACCTAGAGTGAGGGAGACTAGGAGTGAGGGGGAGCAGGATAGATAAGTATCCGAGTTAGGGACCTGGAGTGAGGGAGACCAAGAGTGAGGGAGAGCAGGATTGATAAGTACATGAGTTAGAGACCTAGAGAGAGGGAGACCAGGAGTGAGGGGGAGCGGGATTGATAAGTACATGAGATAGTGACCTGGAGTGAGGAAGACCAAGAGTGAAGGAGACCAGGAGTGAGGGAGACCAGGAGTGAGGGAGCGAAGATTGATAAGTAAATGAGTTAGAGGCCTAGAGTGAGGGAGACCAGGAGTGAGGAGGAGCAGGATTGATAAGTACATGATTTAGAGACCTGGAGTGAGGGACACAAGGAGTGAGGGAGACCAGGAGTGAGCGAGAGCAGGATTGATAGGTACATGAGTTAGAGGCCTGGAGTGAGGGAGACCAGGAGTGAGGGAGAGCAGGATTGATAAGTACATGATTTAGAGGCCTGGAGTGAGGGAGACCAGGAGTGAGGGTGAGCAGCATTGATATGTACATGAGTAAGAGTCCTGGAGTGAGGGAGACCAGGAGTGAGGGAGAGCAGGATTGATAAGTACATGAGTTAGAGACCTAGAGTGAGGGAGACCAGGAGTGAGGGAGACCAGGAATGAGGGAGAGCAGGATTGATAATTACATGGTTTAGAGGCCTAGAGTGAGGGAGACCAGATGTGAGGGAGACCAGGAGTGAGGGAGACCAGGATTGAGGGAGAGCAGGATTGATAAGTACATGAGTTAGAGGCCTGGAGTGAGGGAGACCAAGAGTGAAGGAGAGGAGGATTGATAAGTACATGAGATAGTGACCTGGAGTGAGCGAGACCAGGAATGAAGGAGATTAGGTGTGAGGGAGACCAGGAGAAAGGGAGAGCAGGATTGATAAGTACATGAGTTAGAGGCCTGGAGTGAGGGAGACCAAGGAGTGAAGGAAACCAGGAGTGAGGGCGACCAGGAGTGAGGGAGAGCAGGATTGATAAGTACATGATTTAGAGGTCTGGAGTGAGGGAGGCCAGCAGTGAGGGGGAGCAGCATTGATATGTACATGAGTTAAGGGCATGGAGTGAGGGAGACCAGGTGTGAGGGAAAGCAGGATTGATAAGAACATGAGTTAGAGACCTAGATTGAGGGAGACTAGGAGTGAGGGGGAGCAGGATAGATAAGTACATGAGTTAGGGACCAGGAGTGAGGGAGACCAGGAGTGAGGGAGAGCAGGATTGATAAGTACATGAGTTAGAGACCTAGAGTGAGTGAGACCAGGAGTGAAGGAGACCAGGAGTGAGACAAACCAGGAATGAGAGAGAGCAGGATTGATAAGTATATGAGTTAGAGACCCGGTGTGAGGGAGACCAGGAGTGAGGGAGAGCAGGATTGATAAGATCATAAGTTAGAGACCTGGAATGAGGGAGACCAGGAGTGAGGGAGATCAGGATTGATAAGTACATGATTTAGAGGCCTGGAGTGAGGGCCACAAGGAGTGAGGGAGACCAGGAGTGAGGGATACCAGGAGTGAGGGGGAGCAGCATTGATATGTACATGAGTTAGAGGCCTAGAGTGATGGAGACCAGGAGTGAGTGAAAGCAGGATTGATAAGTACATGAGTAAGAGACCTAGAGTGAGGGAGACTAGGAGTGAGGGGGAGCAGGATAGATAAGTATCCGAGTTAGGGACCTGGAGTGAGGGAGACCAAGAGTGAGGGAGAGCAGGATTGATAAGTACATGATTTAGAGAACTAGAGTGAGGGAGACCAGGAGTGAGGGAGAGCAGGATTGATATGTACATGATTTAGAGGCCTGGAGTGAGGGAGACCATGAGTGAGGGAGACCAGGAGTGAGGAGGAGCAGGATTGATAAGTACATGAGTTAGGGTCCTGGAGTTAGGGAGGCCAGGAGTGAGGGAGAGAAGGAATGATAAGTCCATGAGTTAGAGACCTGGAGTGAGTGAGACCAGGAGTGAAGGAGACCAGGAGTGAGACAAACCAGGAATGAGGGAGAGCAGGATTGATAAGTACATGAGTTAGAGTCCCGGTGTGAGGGAGACCAGGAGTGAGGGAGAGCAGGATTGATAAGATCATAAGTTAGAGACCTGGAATGAGGGAGACCAGGTGTGAGGGAGCCCAGGATTGATAAGTACATGATTTAGAGGCCTGGAGTGAGGGCCACAAGGAGTGAGGGAGACCAGGAGTGAGCGAGAGCAGGATTGTTAATTACATGAGTTAGAGGCCTGGAGTGAGGGAGACTAGGCGTGAGGGGATGCAGGAAATATAAGTACCTGAGCAAGAGACCTGAAGTGAGGGAGATCAGGAGTGAGGGAGAGCAGTATTGATAAATACATGAGTTAGAGACCTAGAGTGAGGGAGACCAGGAGTGAGGGGGAGCGGGATTGATAATTACATGAGATAGTGACCTGGAGTGAGGGAGACCAGGAGTGAAGGAGACCAGGAGTGAGGGAGACCAGGAGTGAGGGGGAGCAGCATTGATATGTACATGAGTTAGAGGCCTAGAGTGATGGAGACCAGGAGTGAGTGAAAGCAGGATTGATAAGTACATGAGTTAGAGACCTCGAGTGAGGGAGACTAGGAGTGAGGGGGAGCAGGATAGATAAGTATCCGAGTTAGGGACCTGGAGTGAGGGAGACCAAGAGTGAGGGAGAGCACGATTGATAAGTACATGAGTTAGAGACCTAGAGAGAGGGAGACCAGGAGTGAGGGGGAGCGGGATTGATAAGTACATGAGATAGTGACCTGGTGTGAGGAAGACCAAGAGTGAAGGAGACCAGGAGTGAGGGAGACCAGGAGTGAGGGAGCGAAGATTGATAAGTAAATGAGTTAGAGGCCTAGAGTGAGGGAGACCAGGAGTGAGGAGGAGCAGGATTGATAAGTACATGATTTGGAGGCCTGGAGTGAGGGACACAAGGAGTGAAGGAGACCAGGAGTGAGCGAGAGCAGGATTGATAGGTACATGAGTTAGAGGCCTGGAGTGAGGGAGACCAGGAGTGAGGGAGAGCAGGATTGATAAGTACATGATTTAGAGGCCTGGAGGGAGGGAGACCAGGAGTGAGGGTGAGCAGCATTGATATGTACATGAGTAAGAGTCCTGGAGTGAGGGAGACCAGGAGTGAGGGGTAGAAGGATTGATAAGTACATGAGTTAGAGACCGAGAGTGATACAGACCTGGAGTGAGGGAGACCAGGAGTGAGGGGGAGCAGGATTGATAAGTACATGAGTTAGAGACCTAGAGTGAGGGAGACCAGGAGTGAGGGGGAGCGCGATTGATAATTACATGTGATAGTGACCTGGAGTGAGGGAGACCAGGTTTGAAGGAGACCAGGAGTGAGTGAGACCAGGAGTGAGGGAGAGCAGGATTGATAAGTACATGAGTTAGAGGCCTGGAGTGAGGGAGACCAGTAATGAAGGAGACCAGGAGTGAGGGAGACCAGGAGTGAGGGAGAGCAGGATTGATAAGTACATGATTTAGAGGCCTGGAGTGATGGATACCAGGAATGAGGGTGAGCAGGATTGATATGTACATGAGTTAGAGGCCTGGAGTGAGGGAGACCAGGAGTGATGGAGACCAGCAGTGAGGGAAACCAGGAATGAGGGAGAGCAGGATTGATAAGAACATGAGTTAGAGGCCTGGAGTGAGGGAGACCAGGAGTGAGAGAGAGCAGTATTGATAAGTAAAGAAATTAGAGACCTGGAGTGAGGGAGACCAGGAGTGAGGGAGAGCAGGATTGATAATTACATAAGTTAGAGACCTGGAGTGAGGGAGTCCAGGAGTGAGGGAGAGCAGGATTGATAAGTACATGAGCTAGAGGCCTAGAGTGAGGGAGAACACGAGTGAGGGAGAGCGGGATTGATAATTACATGAGATAGTGACCTGGAGTGAGGGAGACCAGGAGTGAAGGAGACAAGGAGTGAGGGAGACCAGGAGTGAGGGAGACCAGGATTGATAAGTACATGAGTTAGAGGCCTGGAGTTAGGGACATCAGTAGTGAAGGAGAACAGGAGTGAGGGAGACCAGGAGTGAGGGAGAGCAGGATTGAAAAGTACATGAGTTAGAGGCCTGGAGTGAGGGAGACCACGAGTGAGGGAGAGCGGGATTGATAAGTACATGAGTTGGAGGGCAGGAGTGAGGGAGAGCAGGAGTGAGGGAGAGCAGGATTGATAAGTACATGAGATAGTGACCTGGAGTGAGCGAGTCCAGGAGTGAGGGAGAGCAGGATTGATAAGTACATGAGTTAGAGACCTAGAGTGACGGAGACCAGGAGTGAGGGGGAGCAGGAGTGAGTGAGACCAGGAGTGAGGGAGAGCAGGATTGATAAGTACATGAGTTAGAGGCCTGGAGAGAGGGAGACCAGTAGTGAAGGCGACCAGGATTGAGGGAGACCAGGAGTGAGGGAGAGCAGGATTGATAAGTACATGAGTTAGAGGCCTTTAGTGAGGGAGACCAGGAGTGAGGGGGAGCAGGATTCATATGTACATGAGTTAGAGGCCTGGAGTTAGGGAGACCAGGAGTGAGGGAGAGCAGGATTGATAAGTACATGAGTTAGAGACCTAGAGTGAGGGAGACCAGGAGTGAGGGGGAGCAGGAGTGAGTGAGACCAGGAGTGAGGGAGAGCAGGATTGATAAGTACATGAGTTAGAGGCCTGGAGTGAGGGAGACCAGTAGTGAAGGAGACCAGGATTGAGGGAGACCAGGAGTGAGGGAGAGCAGGATTGATAAGTACATGAGTTAGAGGCCTGGAGTGAGGGAGACCAGGAGTGAGGGGGAGCAGGATTCATATGTACATGAGTTAGAGGCCTGGAGTTAGGGAGACCAGGAGTGAGGGAGAGCAGGATTGATAAGTACATGAGTTAGAGACCTAGAGTGAGGGAAACCAGTAGTGAAGGAGACCAGGAGTGAGGGAGACCAGGAGTGAGGGAGAGCAGGATTGATAAGTACATGTGTTAGAGTCCTGGAGTGTGGGAGACCAAAAGTGAGGGGGAGCAGGATTGATATGTGCATGAGTTAGAGGCCTGGAGAGAGGGAGACCAGGAGTGAGGGCGAGAAGGAATGATAAGTCCATGAGAAAGAGACCTGTAGTGAGGGAGACCAGGAGTGAAGGAGACCAGGAGTGAGGGAGACCAGGAATGAGGGAGAGCAGGATTGATAAGAACATGAGTTAGAGGCCTGGAGTGAGGGAGTCCAGAAGTGAGAGAAAGCAGTATTGATAAGTAAAGAAATTAGAGACCTGGAGTGAGGGAGACCAGGAGTGAGGGAGAGCAGGATTGATAATTACATAAGTTAGAGAGCTGGAGTGAGGGAGTCCTGGAGTGAGGGAGAGCTGGATTGATAAGTGCATGAGTAAGAGACCTGGAGTGAGGGAGACCAGGAGTGAAGGAGACCAGGAGTGAGGGAGACCAGGAATGAGGGAGAGCAGGCTTGATAATTACATGAGTTAGAGGCCCAGAGTGAGGGAGACCAGGAGTGAGAGAGAGCAGTATTGATAAGTACATGAATTAGAGACCTGGAGAGAAGGAGACCAGGATTGAGGGAGAGCAGGATTGATAAGTACATAAGTTAGAGACCTGGAGTGAGGGAGACCAGGAGTGAGGGAGACCAGGAGTGAGGGAGAGCAGGATTGATAAGTACATGAGATGGAGGCCTGGAGTGAGGGAGACCACGAGTGAGGGAGAGCGGGGTTGATAATTACATGAGATAGTGACCTGGAGTGAGGGAGACCAGGAGTGAAGGAGACCAGGAGTGAGGGAGACCAGGAGTGAGGGAGACTAGGATTGATAAGTACATGATTAGAGGTCTGGAGTTAGGGAGACCAGTAGTGAAGGAGACCAGGAGTGAGGGAGACCAGGAGTGAGGGAGAGCAGGATTGATAAGTACATGAGTTAGAGGCCTGGAGTGAGGGAGACCACGAGTGAGGGAGAGTGGGCTTGATAAGTACATGTGTTGGAGGCCAGGATGAGGGAGACCAGGAGTGAGGGAGAGCAGGATTGATAAGGACATGAGATAGTGACCTGGAGTGAGGGAGACCAGGAGTGAGGGAGAGCAGGTTTGGTAAGTAAATGAGTTAGAGGCCTGGAGTGAGGGAGACCACGAGTGAGGGGGAGCAGGATTGATATGTACATGAGTTAGAGGCCTGGAGTGAGGGAGACCAGGACGGAGGGAGAGCCGGATTGATAAGTACATGAGTTAGAGACCAAGAGTGAGGGGAACCAGGAGTGAGGGAGACCCGGCGTGTGGGAGAGCAGGATTGATAAGTACATGGTTTAGAGGCCTGGAGTGAGGGAGACCAGGAGTGAGGGGGAGCGGGATTGATAAGTACATGAGATAGTGACCTGGAGTGAGGGAGACCAGGAGTGAAGGAGACCAGGAGTGAGTGAGACCAGGAGTGAGGGAGAGCAGGATTGATAAGTACATGAGTTAGAGCCCTGCAGTGAGGGAGACCAGGAGTGAAGGACATCAGGAGTGAGGGAGACCAGGAGTGAGAAAGAGCAGTGTTGATAAGTACATGAGTTAGAGGCCTGGAGTGAGGGAGACTATGAGTGAGGGGGAGCAGGATTGATAAGTACCTGAGTCAGAGACCTGGAGTGAGGAAGACCAGGATTGAGGGAGAGCAGGATTGATAAGTACATGAATTAGAGACTTAGAGTGAGGGAGACTAGGAGTGAGTGGGAGCAGGATAGATAAGTACCTGAGTTAGAGACCTGGAGTGAGGGAGGCCAGGAGTGAGGGAGAGTAGTATTTATAAGTACATGAATTAGAGACCTAGATTGAGGGAGACCAGGAGTGAGGGGGCGCGGGATTGATAATTACATGAGATAATGATCTGCAGTGAGGGAGACCAGGAGTGAAGGTGACCAGGAGTGAGTGAGACCAGGAGTGAGGGAGACCAGGAGTGAGGGAGAGAAGGATTGATAAGTACATTAGTTAGAGGGCTGGAGTGTGGGAAACCAGAAGTCAATGGGAACAGTATTGATATGTACATGAGTTAGAGGCCTGGAGTGAGGGAGTCCAGGAGTGAGGGCGAGATGGAATGCTAAGTCCATGAGTAAGAGACCTGGAGTGAGGGAGACCAGGAATGAGGGAGAGCAGGATTGATAAGTACATGAGTTAGAGGCCTGGAGTGAGGGACACCAGGAGTGAGAGAGAGCAGTATTGATAAGTACATGAATTAGAGACCTGGAGTGAGGGAGACCAGGAGTGAGGGAGAGCAGGATTGATAAGTCCATAAGTTAGAGACTTGGACTGAGGGAGACCAGGAGTGAGGGAGACCAGGAGTGAGGGAGACCAGGATTGATAAGTACATGAGCTAGAGGCCTGGAATGAGGGAGACCACGAGTGTGGGAGAGCGGGATTGATAATTACATGAGATAGTGACCTGGAGTGAGGGAGACCAGGAGGCAAGGAGACCAGGACTGAGGGAGACCAGGAGTGAGGGAGACCAGGATTGATAAGTACATGATTAGAGGCCTAGTGTTAATGAGACCAGTAGTGAAGGAGACCAGGAGTGAGGGAGACCAGGAGTGAGGGAGAGCAGGATTGATAAGTACATGAGATAGTGACCTGGAGTGAGGGAGACCAGGAGTGAGGGAGAGCAGGATTGATAAGTACATGAGTAAGAGGCCTGGAGTGAGGGAGATCAGGAGTGAGGGGGAGAAGGATTGATAATTACATGAGTTAGAGACAAAGAGTGATAGAGACCAGGAGTGAGGGAGACCAGGAGTGAGGGGGAGCTGGATTGATAAGTACATGAGTTAGAGACCTAGAGTGTGGGAGACTAGGAGTGAGTGGGAGCAGGATAGATAAGTACCTGAGTTAGAGACCTGAAGTGAGGGAGGCCAGGAGTGAGGGAGAGTAGTATTGATAAGTACATGAGTTAGAGACCTAGAGTGAGGGAGACCAGGAGTGAGGGGGAGCGGGATTGATAATTACATGAGACAGTCACCTGGAGTGAGTGAGACCAGGAGTGAGGGAGAGCAGGATTGATAAGTACATGAGTGAGAGGCCTGGAGTGAGGGAGACCAGTATTGAAGGAGACCAGGAGTGAGGGAGACCAGGAGTGAGGGACAGCAGGATTGATAAGTACATGAGTTAGAGGCCTGGAGTGAGGGAGACCAGGAGTGAGGGGGAGCGGGATTGATAAGTACATGAGATAGTGACCTGGAGTGTGGGAGACCAGGAGTGAAGGAGACCAGGAGTGAGTGAGACCAGGAGTGAGGGAGAGCAGGATTGGTAAGTACATGAGTTAGAGGCCTGCAGTGAGGGATTCCAGCGGTGAAGGAGATCAGGAGTGAGGGAGACCAGGAGTGAGGGAGAGCAGGATTGATATGTACCTGAGTTAGAGGGCTGGAGTCAGGGAGACCAGGAGTGAGGGAGAGCAGGATGGATAAGTACATGAGTTAGAGACCTAGAAAGAGGGAGACCAGGAGTGAGGGAGATCAGGAGTGAGGGAGAGCAGGATTGATAAGTACATGGTTTAGAGGCCTGGAGTGAGGGAGACCAGGTTTTGTGGGAGACCAGGAGTGAGGGAGACCAGGATTGAGTGAGAGCAGGATTGATAAGTACATGAGTTAGAGCCCTGGGTTGAGGGAGACCAAGAGTGAAGGAGAGCAGGATTGATAAGTACATGAGTTAGAGACCTGAAATGAGGGAGAGCAGGATTGATAAGTACATGAGATAGTGACCTGGAGTGAGCGAGACCAGGAGTGAAGGATATCAGGAGTGAGGGAGACCAGGAGTGAGGGAGAGCAAGATTGATAAGTATATGAGTTAGAGGCCTGTAGTGAGGGAGACCAGGAGTGAGGGGGAGAAGGATTGATAAGTACATGAGTTAGAGACCTGGAGTGAGGGAGACCAGGAGTGAGGGAGCCCAGGAGTGAGGGAGAGCAGGATTGATAAGTACATGATTTAGAGGCCTGGAGTGAGGGAGACCACGAGTGAGGGAGAGCGGGATTGATAAGTACATGAGTTGGAGGCCTGGATTGAGGGGTCCAGGAGTGAGGGAGTTCAGTAATGATAAGTACATGAGATAGTGACCTGGAGTGAGGGAGACCAGGAGTGAGGGGGAGCAGGAGTGATAAGTACATTAGTTAGAGACCAAGAGTGAGGGAGACTAGGAGTGCATGGGAGCAGGATAGATAAGTGCCTGAGTTTGAGACCTGGAGTGAGGGAGTCCAGGAGTGAGGGAGAGTAGTATTGATAAGTACATGAGTTAGAGACCTAGAATGAGGGAGACCAGGAGTGAGGGGGAGCGGGTGAGGGGGAGCCGGATTGATAATTACATGAGATAGTGACCTGGAGTGAGGGAGACCAGGAGTGAATGAGACCAGGAGTGAGGGAGACCAGGAGTGAGCGAGAGCAGGATTGATAACTATATGAGTTAGAGGCCTGGAGTAAGGGAGACCAGTAGTGATGGAGACCAGGAGTGAGCGAGAGCAGGATTGATAAGTACATGAGTTAGAGGCCTGGAGTGAGGGAGACCAGTAGTGAAGGAGACCAGGATTGAGGGAGACCAGGAGTGAGGGAGAGCAGGATTGATAAGTACATGAGTTAGAGGCCTGGAGTGAGGGAGACCAGGAGTGAAGGAGACCAGGAGTGAGGGAGACCAGGAATGAGGGAGAGCAGGCTTGATAATTACTTGAGTTAGAGGCCCAGAGTGAGGGAGACCAGGAGTGAGAGAGAGCAGTATTGATAAGTACATGAATTAGAGACCTGGAGTGAAGGAGACCAGGATTGATGGAGAGCAGGATTGATAAGTACATGAGGTGGAGGCCTGGAGTGAGGGAGACCACGAGTGAGGGAGAGCGGGATTGATAATTACATGAGATAGTGGCCTGGAGTGAGGGAGACCAGGAGTGAAGGAGACCAGGACTGAGGGAGACCAGGAGTGAGGGAGACCAGGATTGATAAGTACATGATTAGAGGCCTAGAGTTAATGAGACCAGTAGTGAAGGAGACCAGGAGTGAGGGAGACCAGGAGTGAGGGAGAGCAGGATTGATAAGTACATGAGATAGTGACTTGGAGTGAGGGAGACCAGGATTGAGGGAGAGCAGGATTGATAAGTACATGAGTAAGAGGCCTGGAGTGAGGGAGATCAGGAGTGAGGGGGAGAAGGATTGATAATTACATGAGTTAGAGACCTAGAGTGATAGAGACCAGGAGTGAGGGAGACCAGGAGTGAGGGGGAGCAGGATTGATAAGTACATGAGTTAGAGACCTAGAGTGTGGGAGACTAGGAGTGAGTGGGAGCAGGATAGATAAGTACCTGAGTTAGAGACCTGGAGTGAGGGAGGCCAGGAGTGAGGGAGTGTAGTATTGATAAGTACATGAGTTAGAGACCTAGAGTGAGGGAGACCAGGAGTGAGGGGGAGCGGGATTGATAATTACATGAGACAGTCACCTGGAGTGAGTGAGACCAGGAGTGAGGGAGAGCAGGATTGATAAGTACATGAGTTAGAGGCCTGGAGTGAGGGAGACCAGTATTGAAGGAGACCAGGAGTGAGGGAGACCAGGAGTGAGGGAGACCAGGATTGATAAGTACATGCGTTAGAGGCCTGGAGTGAGGGAGACCAGGAGTGAGGGGGAGCGGGATTGATAAGTACATGAGATAGTGACCTGGAGTGTGGGAGACCTGGAGTGAAGGAGACCAGGAGTGAGTGAGACCAGGAGTGAGGGAGAGCAGGATTGATAAGTACATGAGTTAGAGGCCTGCAGTGAGGGATTCCAGGGGTGAAGGAGATCAGGAGTGAGGGAGACCAGGAGTGAGGGAGAGCAGGATTGATATGTACCTGAGTTAGAGGGCTGGAGTCAGGGAGACCAGGAGTGAGGGAGAGCAGGATGGATAAGTACATGAGTTAGAGACCTAGAAACAGGGAGACCAGGAGTGAGGGAGATCAGGAGTGAGGGAGAGCAGGATTGATAAGTACATGGTTTAGAGGCCTGGAGTGAGGGAGACCAGGTTTTGTGGGAGACCAGGAGTGAGGGAGACCAGGAGTGAGGGGGAGCAGGATTGATCAGTACATGAGTTAGAGACCTATAGTGTGGGAGACTAGGAGTGAGTGGGAGCAGGATAGATAAGTACCTGAGTTAGAGACCTGGAGTGAGGGAAGCCAGGAGTGAGTCAGAGTAGTATTGATAAGTAGATGAGTTAGAGACCTAGAGTGAGGGAGACCAGGAGTGAGGGTTAGCGGGATTGATAATTACATGAGACAGTGACCTGGAGTGAGGGAGACAAGGAGTGAAGGAGTCCAGGAGTGAGGGAGATCAGGATTGATAAGTACATGAGTTAGAGGCCTGGAGTGAGGGAGACCAGTAGTGAAGGAGACCATGAGTGAGGGAGACTAGGAGTGAAGGAGTCCAGGAGTGAGGGAGAGCAGGATTGATAAGTACATGAGTTAGGGGCCTGGAGTGAGGGAGACCAGTTGTGAGGGGGAGGAGGATTGATATGTACATGATTTAGTTGCCTGGAGTGAGGGAGACCAGGAGTGAGGGAGGATTGATAAGTACATGAGTTATAGACCTAGAGTGAGGGAGACCAGGATTGAGGGAGACCAGGAGTGAAGGGGAGCGGGATTGATAAGTACATGAGATAGTGACCTGGAGTGAGGGAGAACAGGAGTGAAGGAGACCAGGAGTGAATGAGACCAGGAGTGAGGGAGAGCAGGATTGATAATACATGAGTTAGAGGCCTGGAGTGAGGGAGACCAGGAGTGAAGGAGATCAGGAGTGAGGGAGACCAGGAGTGAGGGAGAGCAGGATTGATATGTACCTGAGTTAGAGGGCTGGAGTCAGGGAGACCAGGAGTGAGGGAGAGCAGGATGGATAAGTACATGAGTTAGAGACCTAGAAACAGGGAGACCAGGAGTGAGGGAGATCAGGAGTGAGGGAGAGCAGGATTGATAAGTACATGGTTTAGAGGCCTGGAGTGAGGGAGACCAGGTTTTGTGGGAGACCAGGAGTTAGGGAGACCAGGAGTGAGGGGGAGCAGGATTGATCAGTACATGAGTTAGAGACCTATAGTGTGGGAGACTAGGAGTGAGTGGGAGCAGGATAGATAAGTACCTGAGTTAGAGACCTGGAGTGAGGGAAGCCAGGAGTGAGTCAGAGTAGTATTGATAAGTAGATGAGTTAGAGACCTAGAGTGAGGGAGACCAGGAGTGAGGGTTAGCGGGATTGATAATTACATGAGACAGTGACCTGGAGTGAGGGAGACAAGGAGTGAAGGAGTCCAGGAGTGAGGGAGAGCAGGATTGATAAGTACATGAGTTAGAGGCCTGGAGTGAGGGAGACCAGTAGTGAAGGAGACCATGAGTGAGGGAGACTAGGAGTGAAGGAGTCCAGGAGTGAGGGAGAGCAGGATTGATAAGTACATGAGTTAGGGGCCTGGAGTGAGGGAGACCAGTTGTGAGGGGGAGGAGGATTGATATGTACATGATTTAGTTGCCTGGAGTGAGGGAGACCAGGAGTGAGGGAGGATTGATAAGTACATGAGTTATAGACCTAGAGTGAGGGAGACCAGGATTGAGGGAGACCAGGAGTGAGGGAGAGCAGGTTTGATAAGTACATGATTTAGAGGCCTGGAGTGAGGGAGACCAGGAGTGAAGGGGAGCGGGATTGATAAGTACATGAGATAGTGACCTGGAGTGAGGGAGAACAGGAGTGAAGGAGACCAGGAGTGAATGAGACCAGGAGTGAGGGAGAGCAGGATTGATAATACATGAGTTAGAGGCTTGGAGTGAGGGAGACCAGGAGTGAAGGAAATCAGGAGTGAGGGAGAGCAGGAGTGAGGGAGAGCACGTTTGATAAGTACATGTGTTAGAGGCCTGGAGTGAGGGAGACTAGGAGTGAGGGGGAGCAGGATTGATATGTACATGAGTTAGAGGACTGGAGTGACGGAGACCAGGAGTGAGGGAGAGCAGGATTGATAGGTACATGAGTTAGAGACCTAGAGTGAGGGAGACCAGGAGTGAGGGGGAGCGGGATTGATAATTACATGAGATAGTGACCTGGAGTGAGGGAGACCTGGAGTGAAGGGGACCAGGAGTGAGTGAGACCAGGAGTAAGGGAGAGCAGGATTGATAAGTACATGAGTTGGAGTCCTGGAGTGAGGGAGACCAGTAGTGAAGGAGACCAGGAGTGAGGGAGACCAGGAGTGAGGGAGAGCAGGATTGATAAGTACATTAGTTAGAGGCCTGAAGTGAGGGAGACCAGGAGTGAGGGCGAGAAGGAATGATAAGTCCATGAGTAAGAGACCTGGAGTGAGGGAGACCAGGAGTGAAGGAGACCAGGTGTTAAGAGACCAGGAATGAGGGAGAGCAGGATTGATAAGTACATGAGTTAGAGGCCTGGAGTGAGGGAGACCAGGAGTGAGAGAGAGCAGTATTGATAAGTACATGAATTAGAGACCAGGAGTGAGGGAGACCAGGAGTGACGGAGAGCAGGATTGATAAGTACATAAGTTAGAGACCTGGAGTGAGGGGGACCAGGAGTGAGGGAGACCTGGAGGGAGGGACAGCAGGATTTACAAGTACATGAGCTAGAGGCCTGGAGTGAGGGAGACCACGAGTGAGGGAGAGCGGGATTGATAATTACATGCGATAGTGACCTGGAGTGAGGGAGACCTGGAGTGAAGTAGACCAGGAGTGAGGGAGACCAGGAGTGAGGGAGACCAGGTTTGATAAGTACATGATTAGTGGCCTGGAGTTAGGGAGACCAGTAGTGAAGGAGACCAGGAGTGATGGAGACCAGGTGTGAGGGAGAGCAGGATTGATAAGTACATGAGTTAGAGGCCTGGAGTGAGGGAGACTACGAGTGAGGGAGAGCGGGATTGATAAGTACATGAGTTGGAGGCCAGGAGTGAGGGAGACCAGGAGTGAGGGAGAGCAGGATTGATAAGTACATGAGATAGTTACCTGGAGTGAGGGAGACCAGGAATGAGGGAGAGCAGGATTGATAAGTACATGAGTTAGAGGCCTGGATTGAGCGAAACCAGGAGTGAGGGGGAGAAGGATTGATAATTACATGAGTTAGAGACCTAGAGTGATAGAGACTAGGAGTGAGGGAGACCAGGATTGAGGGGGAGCAGGATTGATAAGTACATGAGTTAGAGACCTAGAGTGTGGGAGACAAGGAGTGAGTGGGAGAAGGATAGATAAGTACCTGAGTTAGAGACCTGGAGTGAGAGAGGCCAGGAGTGAGGGATAGTACTATTGATAAGTACATGAGCTAGAGACCTAGAGTGAGGGAGACCAGGAGTGAGCGGGAGCGGGATTGATAATTACATGAGATAGTGACCTGGAGTGAGGGAGACCAGGAGTGAAGGAGACCAGGAGTGAGTGAGACCAGAAGTGCGGGAGAGCAGGATTGATAAGTACATCAGTTAGAGGCCTGGAGTGAGGGAGACCAGTAGTGAAGGAGAGCAGGAGTAAGGGAGAGCAGGAGTGAGGGAGAGCAGGATTGATAAGTACATAAGTTAGAGGCCGGGAGTGAGGGAGACCAGGAGTGAGGGGGAGCAGGACTGATATGTACATGAGTTAGAGGCCTGGAGTGAGGGAGACCAGGACTGAGGGAGAGCACGATTGATAAGTACATGAGTTAGAGACCAAGAGTGTGGGAAACCAGGAGTGAGGGAGACCCGGAGTGAGAGAGAGCAGGACAGATAAGTACATGGTTTAGAGGCCTGGAGTGAGGGAGACCAGGAGTGAGGGGGAGCGGGATTGATTAGGACATGAGATAGTGACCTGGAGTGCGGGAGACCAGGAGTGAAGCAGATCGGTAGTGATGGAGACCAGGAGTGAGGGAGAGCAGGATTGAGGGGGAGCAGGGTTGATATGTACATGAGTTTGAGGTGTGGAGTGAGTGAGACCAGGTTGTGTGGGAGACCAGGAGTGAGGGAGACCAGGAGTGAGGGAGACCAGGAGTGAGGGAGAGCAGGATTGATAAGTACATGAGATGGAGGCCTGGAGTGAGGGAGACCACGAGTGAGGGAGAGCGGGATTGATAATTACATGAGATAGTGGCCTGGAGTGAGGGAGACCAGGAGTGAAGGAGACCAGGAGTGAGGGAGACCAGGAGTGAGGGAGACTAGGATTGATACGTACATGATTAGAGGTCTGGAGTTAGGGAGACCAGTAGTGAAGGAGACCAGGAGTGAGGGAGACCAGGAGTGAGGGAGAGCAGGATTGATAAGTACATGAGTTAGAGGCCTGGAGTGAGGGAGATCACGAGTGAGGGAGAGTGGGCTTGATAAGTACATGTGTTGGAGGCCAGGATGAGGGAGACCAGGAGTGAGGGAGAGCAGGATTGATAAGGACATGAGATAGTGACCTGGAGTGAGGGAGACCAGGAGTGAGGGAGAGCAGGTTTGATAAGTAATGAGTTAGAGGCCTGGAGTGAGGGAGACCACGAGTGAGGGGGAGCAGGATTGATATGTACATGAGTTAGAGGCCTGGAGTGAGGGAGACCAGGATAGATGGAGAGCAGGATTGATAAGTACATGAGATGGAGGCCTGGAGTGAGGGAGACCACGAGTGAGGGAGAGCGGGATTGATAATTACATGAGATAGTGGCCTGGAGTGAGGGAGACCAGGAGTGAAGGAGACCAGGAGTGAGGGAGACCAGGAGTGAGGGAGACTAGGATTGATAAGTACATGATTAGAGGTCTGGAGTTAGGGAGACCAGTAGTGAAGGAGACCAGGAGTGAGGGAGACCAGGAGTGAGGGAGAGCAGGATTAATAAGTACATGAGTTAGAGGCCTGGAGTGAGGGAGACCACGAGTGAGGGAGAGTGGGCTTGATAAGTACATGTGTTGGAGGCCAGGATGAGGGAGACCAGGAGTGAGGGAGAACAGGATTGATAAGGACATGAGATAGTGACCTGGAGTGAGCGAGACCAGGAGTGAGGGAGAGCAGGTTTGATAAGTAATGAGTTAGAGGCCTGGAGTGAGGGAGACCACGAGTGAGGGGGAGTAGGATTGATATGTACATGAGTTAGAGGCCTGGAGTGAGGGAGACCAGGACGGAGGGAGAGCCGGTTGATAAGTACATGAGTTAGAGACCAAGAGTGAGGGAAACCAGGAGTGAGGGAGACCCGGCGTGTGGGAGAGCAGGATTGATAAGTACATGGTTTAGAGGCCTGGAGTGAGGGAGACCAGGAGTGAGGGGGAGCGGGATTGATAAGTACATGAGATAGTGACCTGGAGTGAGGGAGACCAGGAGTGAAGGAGACCAGGAGTGAGTGAGACCAGGAGTGAGGGAGAGCAGGATTGATAAGTACATGAGTTAGAGCCCTGCAGTGAGGGAGACCAGGAGTGAAGGACATCAGGAGTGAGGGAGACCAGGAGTGAGAAAGAGCAGTGTTGATAAGTACATGAGTTAGAGGCCTGGAGTGAGGGAGACCAGGATTGAGGGAGAGCAGGATTGATAAGTACATGAATTAGAGACTTAGAGTGAGGGAGACTAGGAGTGAGTGGGAGCAGGATAGATAAGTACCTGAGTTAGAGACCTGGAGTGAGGGAGGCCAGGAGTGAGGGAGAGTAGTATTTATAAGTACATGAATTAGAGACCTAGAGTGAGGGAGACCAGGAGTGAGGGGGTGCGGGATTGATAATTACATGAGATAATGACCTGCAGTGAGGGAGACCAGGAGTGAAGGTGACCAGGAGTGAGTGAGACCAGGAGTGAGGGAGAGCAGGATTGTAAGTACATGAGTTAGATGCCTGGAGTGAGGGGGACCAGAAGTGAAGGAGACCAGGAGTGAGGGAGACCAGGAGTGAGGGAGAGAAGGATTGATAAGTACATTAGTTAGAGGCCTGGAGTGAGGGAGACCAGGAGTGAAGGACATCAGGAGTGAGGGAGACCAGGAGTGAGAAAGAGCAGTGTTGATAAGTACATGAGTTAGAGGCCTGGAGTGAGGGAGACTATGAGTGAGGGGGAGCAGGATTGATAAGTACCTGAGTCAGAGACCTGGAGTGAGGGAGACCAGGATTGAGGGAGAGCAGGATTGATAAGTACATGAATTAGAGACTTAGAGTGAGGGAGACTAGGAGTGAGTGGGAGCAGGATAGATAAGTACCTGAGTTAGAGACCTGGAGTGAGGGAGGCCAGGAGTGAGGGAGAGAAGGATTGATAAGTACATTAGTTAGAGGCCTGGAGTGTGGGAGACCAGAAGTGAGGGGGAACAGTATTGATATGTACATGAGTTAGAGGCCTGGAGTGAGGGAGACCAGGAGTGAGGGCGAGATGGAATGATAAGTCCATGAGTAAGAGACCTGGAGTGAGGGAGACCAGGAGTGAAGGAGACCAGGAGTGAGGGAGACCAGGAATGAGGGAGAGCAGGATTGATAAGTACATGAGCTAGAGGCCTGGAGTGAGGGACACCAGGAGTGAGAGAGAGCAGTATTGATAAGTACATGAATTAGAGACCTGGAGTGAGGGAGACCAGGAGTGAGGGAGAGCAGGATTGATAAGTCCATAAGTTAGAGACCTGGACTGAGGGAGACCAGGAGTGAGGGAGACCAGGAGTGAGGGAGAGCAGGATTGATAAGTACATGAGCTAGAGGCCTGGAGTGAGGGAGACCATTATTGTGGGAGAGCGGGATTGATAATTACATGAGATAGTGACCTGGAGTGAGGGAGACCAGGAGGCAAGGAGACCAGGACTGAGGGAGACCAGGAGTGAGGGAGACCAGGATTGATAAGTACATGATTAGAGGCCTAGAGTTAAGGAGACCAGTAGTGAAGGAGACAAGGAGTGAGGGAGACCAGGAGTGAGGGAGAGCAGGATTGATAAGTACATGAGATAGTGACCTGGAGTGAGGGAGACCAGGAGTGAGGGAGAGCAGGATTGATAAGTACATGAGTAAGAGGCCTGGAGTGAGGGAGATCAGGAGTGAGGGGGAGAAGGATTGATAATTACATGAGTTAGAGACCTAGAGTGATAGAGACCAGGAGTGAGGGAGACCAGGAGTGAGGGGGAGCAGGATTGATAAGTACATGAGTTAGAGACCTAGAGTGTGGGAGACAAGGAGTGAGTGGGAGCAGGATAGATAAGTACCTGAGTTAGAGACCTGGAGTGAGGGAGGCCAGGAGTGAGGGAGAGTAGTATTGATAAGTACATGAGTTAGAGACCTAGAGTGAGGGAGACCAGGAGTGAGGGGGAGCGGGATTGATAATTACATGAGACAGTCACCTGGAGTGAGTGAGACCAGGAGTGAGGGAGAGCAGGATTGATAAGTACATGAGTTAGAGGCCTGGAGTGAGGGAGACCAGTAGTGATGGAGACCAGGAGTGAGGGAGACCAGGAGTGAGGGAGAGCAGGATTGATAAGTACATGAGTTAGAGGCCTGGAGTGAGGGAGACCAGGAGTGAGGGGGAGCGGGATTGATAATTACATGAGATAATGACCTGCAGTGAGGGAGACCAGGAGTGAAGGTGACCAGGAGTGAGTGAGACCAGGAGTGAGGGAGAGCAGGATTGTAAGTACATGAGTTAGAGGCCTGGAGTGAGGGGGACCAGAAGTGAAGGAGACCAGGAGTGAGGGAGACCAGGAGTGAGGGAGAGAAGGATTGATAAGTACATTAGTTAGAGGCCTGGAGTGAGGGAGACCAGGAGTGAAGGACATCAGGAGTGAGGGAGACCAGGAGTGAGAAAGAGCAGTTTTGATAAGTACATGAGTTAGAGGCCTGGAGTGAGGGAGACTATGAGTGGGGGGGAGCAGGATTGATAAGTACCTGAGTCAGAGACCTGGAGTGAGGGAGACCAGGATTGAGGGAGAGCAGGATTGATAAGTACATTAGTTAGAGGCCTGGAGTGTGGGAGACCAGAAGTGAGGGGGAACAGTATTGATATGTACATGAGTTAGAGGCCTGGAGTGAGGGAGACCAGGAGTGAGGGCGAGATGGAATGATAAGTCCATGAGTAAGAGACCTGGAGTGAGGGAGACCAGGAGTGAAGGAGACCAGGAGTGAGGGAGACCAGGAATGAGGGAGAGCAGGATTGATAAGTACATGAGCTAGAGGCCTGGATTGAGGGACACCAGGAGTGAGAGAGAGCAGTATTGATAAGTACATGAATTAGAGACCTGGAGTGAGGGTGACCAGGAGTGAGGGAGAGCAGGATTGATAAGTCCATAAGTCCATAAGTTAGAGACCTGGACTGAGGGAGACCAGGAGTGAGGGAGACCAGGAGTGAGGGAGAGCAGGATTGATAAGTACATGAGCTAGAGGCCTGGAGTGAGGGAGACCACGAGTGTGGGAGAGCGGGATTGATAATTACATGAGATAGTGACCTGGAGTGAGGGAGACCAGGAGGCAAGGAGACCAGGACTGAGGGAGACCAGGAGTGAGGGAGACCAGGATTGATAAGTACATGATTAGAGGCCTAGAGTTAAGGAGACCAGTAGTGAAGGAGACAAGGAGTGAGGGAGACCAGGAGTGAGGGAGAGCAGGATTGATAAGTACATGAGATAGTGACCTGGAGTGAGGGAGACCAGGAGTGAGGGAGAGCAGGATTGATAAGTACATGAGTAAGAGGCCTGGAGTGAGGGAGATCAGGAGTGAGGGGGAGAAGGATTGATAATTACATGAGTTAGAGACCTAGAGTGATAGAGACCAGGAGTGAGGGAGACCAGGAGTGAGGGGGAGCAGGATTGATAAGTACATGAGTTAGAGACCTAGAGTGTGGGAGACAAGGAGTGAGTGGGAGCAGGATAGATAAGTACCTGAGTTAGAGACCTGGAGTGAGGGAGGCCAGGAGTGAGGGAGAGTAGTATTGATAAGTACATGAGTTAGAGACCTAGAGTGAGGGAGACCAGGAGTGAGGGGGAGCGGGATTGATAATTACATGAGACAGTCACCTGGAGTGAGTGAGACCAGGAGTGAGGGAGAGCAGGATTGATAAGTACATGAGTTAGAGGCCTGGAGTGAGGGAGACCAGTAGTGAAGGAGACCAGGAGTGAGGGAGAGCAGGAGTGAGGGAGAGCAGGATTGATAAGTACATGAGTTAGAGGCCTGGAGTGAGGGAGACCAGGAGTGAGGGGGAGCGGGATTGATAAGTACATGAGATAGTGACCTGGAGTGTGGGAGACCAGGAGTGAAGGAGACCAGGAGTGAGTGAGACCAGGAGTGAGGGAGAGCAGGATTGATAAGTACATGAGTTAGAGGCCTGCAGTGAGGGATTCCAGGAGTGAAGGAGATCAGGAGTGAGGGAGACCAGGAGTGAGGGAGAGCAGGATTGATATGTACATGTGTTAGAGGGCTGGAGTCAGGGAGACCAGGAGTGAGGGAGAGCAGGATGGATAAGTACATGAGTTAGAGACCTAGAAAGAGGGAGACCAGGAGTGAGGGAGATCAGGAGTGAGGGAGAACAGGATTGATAAGTACATGGTTTAGAGGCCTGGAGTGAGGGAGACCAGGTTGTGTGGGAGACCAGGAGTGAGGGAGACCAGGATTGAGTGAGAGCAGGATTGATAAGTACATGAGTTAGAGGCCTGGGTTGAGGGAGACCAAGAGTGAAGGAGAGCAGGATTGATAAGTACATGAGTTAGAGACCTGAAATGAGGGAGAGCAGGATTGATAAGTACATGAGATAGTGACCTGGAGTGAGCGAGACCAGGAGTGAAGGATATCAGGAGTGAGGGAGACCAGGAGTGAGGGAGAGCAAGATTGATAAGTACATGAGTTAGAGGCCTGGAGTGAGGGAGACCAGGAGTGAGGGGGAGAAGGATTGATAAGTACATGAGTTAGAGACCTGGAGTGAGGGAGACCAGGAGTGAGGGAGCCCAGGAGTGAGGGAGAGCAGGATTGATAAGTACATGATTTAGAGGCCTGGAGTGAGGGAGACCACGAGTGAGGGAGAGCGGGATTGATAAGTACATGAGTTGGAGGCCTGGATTGAGGGGTCCAGGAGTGAGGGAGAGCAGGAATGATAAGTACATGAGATAGTGACCTGGAGTGAGGGAGACCAGGAGTGAGGGGGAGCAGGAGTGATAAGTACATTAGTTAGAGACCAAGATTGAGGGAGACTTGGAGTGCGTGGGAGCAGGATAGATAAGTGCCTGAGTTTGAGACCTGGAGTGAGGGAGTCCAGGAGTGAGGGAGAGTAGTATTGATAAGTACATGAGTTAGAGACCTAGAATGAGGGAGACCAGGTGTGAGGGGGAGCGGGTGAGGGGGAGCCGGATTGATAATTACATGAGATAGTGACCTGGAGTGAGGGAGACCAGGAGTGAATGAGACCAGGAGTGAGGGAGACCAGGAGTGAACGAGAGCAGGATTGATACGTACATGAGTTAGAGGCCTGGAGTAAGGGAGACCAGTAGTGATGGAGACCAGGAGTGAGGGAGACCAGGAGTGAGGCAGAGCAGGATTGATAAGTACAAGAGTTAGAGGCCTGGAGTGAGGGAGACCACGAGTGAGGAAGAGCGGGATTGATAAGTACATGAGTTGGAGGCCTCGAGTGAGTGAGACCAGGAGTGAGGGAGAGCAGGATTGATAAGTACATGAGATAGTGACCTGAAGTGAGGGAGACCAGGAGTGAGGGAGAGCAGGATTGATAATTACATGAGTTAGAGGACTGGAGTGAGGGAGACCAGGAGTGAGGGGGAAAAGGATTGATAAGTATATGAGTTAGAGGCCTGGAGTAAGGGAGACCAGTAGTGATGGAGACCAGGAGTGAGGGAGACCAGGAGTGAGGCAGAGCAGGATTGATAAGTACATGAGTTAGAGGCCTGGAGTGAGGGAGACCAGGAGTGAGGGTTAGCGGGATTGATAATTACATGAGATAGTGACCTGGAGTGAGGGAGACCAGGAGTGAAGGAGACCTGGAGTGAGTGAGACCAGGAGTGAGGGAGAGCAGGATTGATAAGTACATGAGTTAGAGGCCTGGAGTGAGGGAGACCAGTAGTGAAGGAGACCAGGATTGAGGGAGACCAGGAGTGAGGGAGAGCAGGATTGATAAGTACATGAGTTAGAGGCCTGGAGTGAGGGAGACCAGGAGTGAGGGGGAGCAGGATTGATATGTACATGAGTTAGAGGCCTGGTGTTAGGGAGACCAGGAGTGAGGGAGAGCAGGATTGATAAGTACATGAGTTAGAGACCTAGAGTGAGGGAAACCAGTAGTGAAGGAGACCAGGAGTGAGGGAGACCAGGAGTGAGGGAGAGCAGGATTGATAAGTACATGTGTTAGAGACCTAGAGTGAGGGAAACCAGTAGTGAAGGAGACCAGGAGTGAGGGAGACCAGGAGTGAGGGAGAGCAGGATTGATAAGTACATGTGTTAGAGTCCCGGAGTGTGGGAGACCAAAAGTGAGGGGGAGCAGGCTTGATATGTGCATGAGTTAGAGGCCTGGAGAGAGGGAGACCAGGAGTGAGGGCGAGAAGGAATGATAAGTCCATGAGAAAGAGACCTGTAGTGAGGGAGACCAGGAGTGAAGGAGACCAGGAGTGAGGGAGACCAGGAATGATGGAGAACAGGATTGATAAGAACATGAGTTAGAGGCCTGGAGTGAGGGAGTCTAGAAGTGAGAGAAAGCAGTATTGATATGTAAAGAAATTAGAGACCTGGAGTGAGGGAGACCAGGAGTGAGGGAGAGCAGGATTGATAATTACATAAGTTAGAGAGCTGGAGTGAGGGAGTCCAGGAGTAAGGAAGAGCAGGATTGATAAGTCCATGAGTAAGAGACCTGGAGTGAGGGAGACCTGGAGTGAAGGAGACCAGGAGTGAGGGAGACCAGGAATGAGGGAGAGCAGGCTTGATAATTACATGAGTTAGAGGCCCAGAGTGAGGGAGACCAGGAGTGAGAGAGAGCAGTATTGATAAGTACATGAATTAGAGACCTGGAGTGAAGGAGACCAGGATTGAGGGAGAGCAGGATTGATAAGTACATAAGTTAGAGACCTGGAGTGAGGGAGACCAGGAGTGAGGGAGACCAGGAGTGAGGGAGAGCAGGATTGATAAGTACATGAGATGGAGGCCTGGAGTGAGGGAGACCACGAGTGAGGGAGAGCGGGATTGATAATTACATGAGATAGTGGCCTGGAGTGAGGGAGACCAGGAGTGAAGGAGACCAGGAGTGAGGGAGACCAGGAGTGAGGGAGACTAGGATTGATACGTACATGATTAGAGGTCTGGAGTTAGGGAGACCAGTAGTGAAGGAGACCAGGAGTGAGGGAGACCAGGAGTGAGGGAGAGCAGGATTGATAAGTACATGAGTTAGAGGCCTGGAGTGAGGGAGATCACGAGTGAGGGAGAGTGGGCTTGATAAGTACATGTGTTGGAGGCCAGGATGAGGGAGACCAGGAGTGAGGGAGAGCAGGATTGATAAGGACATGAGATAGTGACCTGGAGTGAGGGAGACCAGGAGTGAGGGAGAGCAGGTTTGATAAGTAATGAGTTAGAGGCCTGGAGTGAGGGAGACCACGAGTGAGGGGGAGCAGGATTGATATGTACATGAGTTAGCGGCCTGGAGTGAGGGAGACCAGGACGGAGGGAGAGCCTGATTGATAAGTACATGAGTTAGAGACCAAGAGTGAGGGAAACCAGGAGTGAGGGAGACCCGGCGTGTGGGAGAGCAGGATTGATAAGTACATGGTTTAGAGGCCTGGAATGAGGGAGACCAGGAGTGAGGGGGAGCGGGATTGATAAGTACATGAGATAGTGACCTGGAGTGAGGGAGACCAGGAGTGAAGGAGACCAGGAGTGAGTGAGACCAGGAGTGAGGGAGAGCAGGATTGATAAGTACATGAGTTAGAGCCCTGCAGTGAGGGAGACCAGGAGTGAAGGACATCAGGAGTGAGGGAGACCAGGAGTGAGAAAGAGCAGTGTTGATAAGTACATGAGTTAGAGGCCTGGAGTGAGGGAGACTATGAGTGAGGGGGAGCAGGATTGATAAGTACCTGAGTCAGAGACCTGGAGTGAGGGAGACCAGGATTGAGGGAGAGCAGGATTGATAAGTACATGAATTAGAGACTTAGAGTGAGGGAGACTAGGAGTGAGTGGGAGCAGGATAGATAAGTACCTGAGTTAGAGACCTGGAGTGAGGGAGGCCAAGAGTGAGGGAGAGTAGTATTTATAAGTACATGAATTAGAGACCTAGAGTGAGGGAGACCAGGAGTGAGGGGGAGCGGGATTGATAATTACATGAGATAATGACCTGCAGTGATGGAGACCAGGAGTGAAGGTGACCAGGAGTGAGTGAGACCAGGAGTGAGGGAGAGCAGGATTGTAAGTACATGAGTTAGAGGCCTGGAGTGAGGGGGACCAGAAGTGAAGGAGACCAGGAGTGAGGGAGACCAGGAGTGAGGGAGAGAAGGATTGATAAGTACATTAGTTAGAGGCCTGGAGTGTGGGAGACCAGAAGTGAGGGGGAACAGTATTGATATGTACATGAGTTAGAGGCCTGGAGTGTGGGAGACCAGGAGTGAGGGCGAGATGGAATGATAAGTCCATGAGTAAGAGACCTGGAGTGAGGGAGACCAGGAGTGAAGGAGACCAGGAGTGAGGGAGACCAGGAATGAGGGAGAGCAGGATTGATAAGTACATGAGCTAGAGGCCTGGAGTGAGGGACACCAGGAGTGAGAGAGAGCAGTATTGATAAGTACATGAATTAGAGACCTGGAGTGAGGGTGACCAGGAGTGAGGGAGAGCAGGATTGATAAGTCCATAAGTCCATAAGTTAGAGACCTGGACTGAGGGAGACCAGGAGTGAGGGAGACCAGGAGTGAGGGAGAGCAGGATTGATAAGTGCATGATCTAGAGGCCTGGAGTGAGGGAGACCACGAGTGTGGGAGAGCGGGATTGATAATTACATGAGATAGTGACCTGGAGTGAGGGAGACCAGGAGGCAAGGAGACCAGGACTGAGGGAGACCAGGAGTGAGGGAGACCAGGATTGATAAGTACATGATTAGAGGCCTAGTGTTAATGAGACCAGTAGTGAAGGAGACCAGGAGTGAGGGAGACCAGGAGTGAGGGAGAGCAGGATTGATAAGTACATGAGATAGTGACCTGGAGTGAGGGAGACCAGGAGTGAGGGAGAGCAGGATTGATAAGTACATGAGTAAGAGGCCTGGAGTGAGGGAGATCAGGAGTGAGGGGGAGAAGGATTGATAATTACATGAGTTAGAGACCTAGAGTGATAGAGACCAGGAGTGAGGGAGACCAGGAGTGAGGGGGAGCAGGATTGATAAGTACATGAGTTAGAGACCTAGAGTGTGGGAGACAAGGAGTGAGTGGGAGCAGGATAGATAAGTACCTGAGTTAGAGACCTGGAGTGAGGGAGGCCAGGAGTGAGGGAGAGTAGTATTGATAAGTACATGAGTTAGAGACCTAGAGTGAGGGAGACCAGGAGTGAGGGGGAGCGGGATTGATAATTACATGAGACAGTCACCTGGAGTGAGTGAGACCAGGAGTGAGGGAGAGCAGGATTGATAAGTACATGAGTTAGAGGCCTGGAGTGAGGGAGACCAGTAGTGATGGAGACCAGGAGTGAGGGAGACCAGGAGTGAGGGAGAGCAGGATTGATAAGTACATGAGTTAGAGGCCTGGAGTGAGGGAGACCAGGAGTGAGGGGGCGCGGGATTGATAAGTACATGAGATAGTGACCTGGAGTGTGGGAGACCAGGAGTGAAGGAGACCAGGAGTGAGTGAGACCAGGAGTGAGGGAGAGCAGGATTGATAAGTACATGAGTTAGAGGCCTGCGTGAGGGATTCCAGGAGTGAAGGAGATCAGGAGTGAGGGAGACCAGGAGTGAGGGAGAGCAGTATTGATATGTACATGAGTTAGAGGGCTGGAGTCAGGGAGACCAGGAGTGAGGGAGAGCAGGATGGATAAGTACATGAGTTAGAGACCTAGAAAGAGGGAGACCAGGAGTGAGGGAGATCAGGAGTGAGGGAGAACAGGATTGATAAGTACATGGTTTAGAGGCCTGGAGTGAGGGAGACCAGGTTGTGTGGGAGACCAGGAGTGAGGGAGACCAGGATTGAGTGAGAGCAGGATTGATAAGTACATGAGTTAGAGGCCTGGGTTGAGGGAGACCAAGAGTGAAGGAGAGCAGGATTGATAAGTACATGAGTTAGAGACCTGAAATGAGGGAGAGCAGGATTGATAAGTACATGAGATAGTGACCTGGAGTGAGCGAGACCAGGAGTGAAGGATATCAGGAGTGAGGGAGACCAGGAGTGAGGGAGAGCAAGATTGATAAGTATATGAGTTAGAGGCCTGTATTGAGGGAGACCAGGAGTGAGGGGGAGAAGGATTGATAAGTACATGAGTTAGAGACCTGGAGTGAGGGAGACCAGGAGTGAGGGAGCCCAGGAGTGAGGGAGAGCAGGATTGATAAGTACATGATTTAGAGGCCTGGAGTGAGGGAGACCACGAGTGAGGGAGAGCGGGATTGATAAGTACATGAGTTGGAGGCCTGGATTGAGGGGTCCAGGAGTGAGGGAGAGCAGGAATGATAAGTACATGAGATAGTGACCTGGAGTGAGGGAGACCAGGAGTGAGGGGGAGCAGGAGTGATAAGTAAATTAGTTAGAGACCAAGATTGAGGGAGACTTGGAGTGCGTGGGAGCAGGATAGATAAGTGCCTGAGTTTGAGACCTGGAGTGAGGGAGTCCAGGAGTGAGGGAGAGTAGTATTGATAAGTACATGAGTTAGAGACCTAGAATGAGGGAGACCAGGAATGAGGGGGAGCAGGATTGATATGTAGATGAGTTAGAAGTCTGGTGTGAGGGAGACCTGGAGTGAGGGAGAGCAGGATTGATAAGTACATGGTTTAGAGGCCTGGAGTGAGGGAGACCAGGTTGTGTGGGAGACCAGGAGTAAGGGAGACCAGGATTGAGTGACAGCAGGATTGATAAGTACATGAGTTAGAGGCCTGGGTTGAGGGAGACCAAGAGTGAAGGAGAGCAGGATTGATAAGTACATGTGTTAGAGTCCTGGAGTGAGGGAGATCAGGATTGATAAGTACATGAGATAGTGACCTGGAGTGAGCGAGACCAGGAGTGAAGGAGATCAGGAGTGAGGGAGACCAGGAGTGAGGGAGAGCTGGATTGATAAGTATATGTGTTAGAGGCCTGTAGTGAGGGAGACCAGGAGTGAGGGGGAGAAGGATTGATAAGTAAGTGAATTAGAGACCTGGAGTGAGGGAGACCAGGTGTGAGGGAGAGTAGTATTGATAAGTACATGAGATAGAGACCTAGAGTGAGGGAGACCAGGAGTGAAGGGGAGCGGGATTGATAATTACATGAGATAGTGACCTGGAGTGAGGGAGACCAGGAGTGAAGGAGACCAGGAGTGAGGGAGACCAGGTGTGAGGGAGAGCAGGATTGATAAGTACATGAGTTAGAGGCCTGGAGTTAGGGAGACCAGTAGTGATGGAGACCAGGAGTGAGGGAGACCAGGAGCGAGGCAGAGCAGGATTGATAAGTACATGAGTTAGAGGCCTGGAGTGAGGGATACCACGAGTGAGGAAGAGCGGGATTGATAAGTACATGAGTTGGACGTCTCGAGTGAGGGAGACCAGGAATGAGGGAGAGCAGGATTGATAAGTACATGAGATAGTAACCTGGAGTGAGGGAGACCAGGAGTGAGGGAGTGCAGGATTGATAATTACATGAGTTAGAGGCCTGGAGTGAGGGAGACCAGGAGTGAGGGGCAGAAGGATTGATAAGTACATGAGTTAGAGACCTTGAGTGATAGAGACCAGGAGTGAGGGAGACCAGGAATGAGGGGGAGCAGGATTAATAAGTACATGAGTTAGAGACCAAGAGTGTGGGAGACCAGGAGTGAGGGGGAGCGGGATTGATAATTACATGAGATAGTGACCTGGAGTGAGGGAGACCAGGAGTGAAGGAGACCAGGAGTGAGGGAGACCAGGAGTGAGGGAGAGAAGGATTAATAAGTACATGAGTTAGAGGCCTGGAGTTAGGGAGACCAGTAGTGATGGAGACCAGGAGTGAGGGAGACCAGGAGTGAGGCAGAGCAGGATTGATAAACACATGAGTTAGAGGCCTGGAGTGAGGGAGACCACGAGTGAGGAAGAGCGGGATTGATAAGTACATGAGTTGGAGGTCTCGAGTGAGGGAGACCAGGAGTGAGGGAGAGCAGGATTGATAAGTACATGAGATAGTGACCTGGAGTGAGGGAGACCAGGAGTGAGGGAGTGCAGGATTGATAATTACATGAGTAAGAGGCCTGGAGTGAGGGAGACCACGAGTGAGGAAGTGCGGGATTGATAAGTACATGAGTTGGAGGTCTCGAGTGAGGGAGACCAGGAGTGAGGGAGAGCAGGATTGATAAGTACATGAGATAGTGACCTAGAGTGATAGAGACCAGGAGTGAGGGAGACCAGGAGTGAGGGGGAGCAGGATTAATAAGTACATGAGTTAGAGACCTAGAGTGTGGGAGACTAGGAGTGATTGGGAGCAGGATAGATAAGTACCTGAGTTAGAGACCTGGAGAGAGGGAGGCCAGGAGTGAGGCAGAATAATATTGATAACTACATGAGTTAGAGACCTAGAGTGAGGGAGACCAGGATTGAGGGAGAGCAGGATTGATAAGTACATGAATTAGAGACTTAGAGTGAGGGAGACTAGGAGTGAGTGGGAGCAGGATAGATAAGTACCTGAGTTAGAGAGCTGGAGTGAGGGAGGCCAGGAGTGATGGAGAGTAGTATTGATAAGTACATGAGTTAGAGACCTAGAGTGAGGGAGACCAGGAGTGAGGGGGAGCGGGATTGATAATTACATGAGATAGTGGCCTGAAGTGAGGGAGACCACGAGTGAAGGAGACCAGGAGTGAGTGAGACCAGGAGTGAGAGAGAGCTGTATTGATTAGTACATGAATTAGAGACCTGGAGTGAGGGAGACCAGGAGTGAGGGAAAGCAGGATTGATAAGTCCATAAGTTAGAGACCTGGAGTGAGGGAGACCAGGAGTGAGGGAGACCAGGAGTGAGGGAGAGCAGGATTGATAAGTACATGAGCTAGAGGCCTGGAGTGAGGGACACCAGGAGTGAGAGAGAGCAGTATTGATAAGTACATGAATTAGAGACCTGGAGTGAGGGAGACCAGGAGTGAGGGAGAGCAGGATTGATAAGTCCATAAGTTAGAGACCTGGACTGAGGGAGACCAGGAGTGAGGGAGACCAGGAGTGAGGGAGAGCAGGATTGATAAGTGCATGAGTTAGAGGCCTGGAGTGAGGGAGATCACGAGTGAGGGAGAGTGGGCTTGATAAGTACATGTGTTGGAGGCCAGGATGAGGGAGACCAGGAGTGAGGGAGAGCAGGATTGATAAGGACATGAGATAGTGACCTGGAGTGAGGGAGACCAGGAGTGAGGGAGAGCAGGTTTGATAAGTAATGAGTTAGAGGCCTGGAGTGAGGGAGACCACGAGTGAGGGGGAGTAGGATTGATATGTACATGAGTTAGAGGCCTGGAGTGAGGGAGACCAGGACGGAGGGAGAGCCTGATTGATAAGTACATGAGTTAGAGACCAAGAGTGAGGGAAACCAGGAGTGAGGGAGACCCGGCGTGTGGGAGAGCAGGATTGATAAGTACATGGTTTAGAGGCCTGGAATGAGGGAGACCAGGAGTGAGGGGGAGCGGGATTGATAAGTACATGAGATAGTGACCTGGAGTGAGGGAGACCAGGAGTGAAGGAGACCAGGAGTGAGTGAGACCAGGAGTGAGGGAGAGCAGGATTGATAAGTACATGAGTTAGAGCCCTGCAGTGAGGGAGACCAGGAGTGAAGGACATCAGGAGTGAGGGAGACCAGGAGTGAGAAAGAGCAGTGTTGATAAGTACATGAGTTAGAGGCCTGGAGTGAGGGAGACTATGAGTGAGGGGGAGCAGGATTGATAAGTACCTGAGTCAGAGACCTGGAGTGAGGGAGACCAGGATTGAGGGAGAGCAGGATTGATAAGTACATGAATTAGAGACTTAGAGTGAGGGAGACTAGGAGTGAGTGGGAGCAGGATAGATAAGTACCTGAGTTAGAGACCTGGAGTGAGGGAGGCCAAGAGTGAGGGAGAGTAGTATTTATAAGTACATGAATTAGAGACCTAGAGTGAGGGAGACCAGGAGTGAGGGGGAGCGGGATTGATAATTACATGAGATAATGACCTGCAGTGATGGAGACCAGGAGTGAAGGTGACCAGGAGTGAGTGAGACCAGGAGTGAGGGAGAGCAGGATTGTAAGTACATGAGTTAGAGGCCTGGAGTGAGGGGGACCAGAAGTGAAGGAGACCAGGAGTGAGGGAGACCAGGAGTGAGGGAGAGAAGGATTGATAAGTACATTAGTTAGAGGCCTGGAGTGTGGGAGACCAGAAGTGAGGGGGAACAGTATTGATATGTACATGAGTTAGAGGCCTGGAGTGTGGGAGACCAGGAGTGAGGGCTAGATGGAATGATAAGTCCATGAGTAAGAGACCTGGAGTGAGGGAGACCAGGAGTGAAGGAGACCAGGAGTGAGGGAGACCAGGAATGAGGGAGAGCAGGATTGATAAGTACATGAGCTAGAGGCCTGGAGTGAGGGACACCAGGAGTGAGAGAGAGCAGTATTGATAAGTACATGAATTAGAGACCTGGAGTGAGGGTGACCAGGAGTGAGGGAGAGCAGGATTGATAAGTCCATAAGTCCATAAGTTAGAGACCTGGACTGAGGGAGACCAGGAGTGAGGGAGACCAGGAGTGAGGGAGAGCAGGATTGATAAGTGCATGAGCTAGAGGCCTGGAGTGAGGGAGACCACGAGTGTGGGAGAGCGGGATTGATAATTACATGAGATAGTGACCTGGAGTGAGGGAGACCAGGAGGCAAGGAGACCAGGACTGAGGGAGACCAGGAGTGAGGGAGACCAGGATTGATAAGTACATGATTAGAGGCCTAGAGTTAAGGAGACCAGTAGTGAAGGAGACAAGGAGTGAGGGAGACCAGGAGTGAGGGAGAGCAGGATTGATAAGTACATGAGATAGTGACCTGGAGTGAGGGAGACCAGGAGTGAGGGAGAGCAGGATTGATAAGTACATGAGTAAGAGGCCTGGAGTGAGGGAGATCAGGAGTGAGGGGGAGAAGGATTGATAATTACATGAGTTAGAGACCTAGAGTGATAGAGACCAGGAGTGAGGGAGACCAGGAGTGAGGGGGAGCAGGATTGATAAGTACATGAGTTAGAGACCTAGAGTGTGGGAGACAAGGAGTGAGTGGGAGCAGGATAGATAAGTACCTGAGTTAGAGACCTGGAGTGAGGGAGGCCAGGAGTGAGGGAGAGTAGTATTGATAAGTACATGAGTTAGAGACCTAGAGTGAGGGAGACCAGGAGTGAGGGGGAGCGGGATTGATAATTACATGAGACAGTCACCTGGAGTGAGTGAGACCAGGAGTGAGGGAGAGCAGGATTGATAAGTACATGAGTTAGAGGCCTGGAGTGAGGGAGACCAGTAGTGATGGAGACCAGGAGTGAGGGAGACCAGGAGTGAGGGAGAGCAGGATTGATAAGTACATGAGTTAGAGGCCTGGAGTGAGGGAGACCAGGAGTGAGGGGGCGCGGGATTGATAAGTACATGAGATAGTGACCTGCAGTGTGGGAGACCAGGAGTGAAGGAGACCAGGAGTGAGTGAGACCAGGAGTGAGGGAGAGCAGGATTGATAAGTACATGAGTTAGAGGCCTGCGTGAGGGATTCCAGGAGTGAAGGAGATCAGGAGTGAGGGAGACCAGGAGTGAGGGAGAGCAGTATTGATATGTACATGAGTTAGAGGGCTGGAGTCAGGGAGACCAGGAGTGAGGGAGAGCAGGATGGATAAGTACATGAGTTAGAGACCTAGAAAGAGGGAGACCAGGAGTGAGGGAGATCAGGAGTGAGGGAGAACAGGATTGATAAGTACATGGTTTAGAGGCCTGGAGTGAGGGAGACCAGGTTGTGTGGGAGACCAGGAGTGAGGGAGACCAGGATTGAGTGAGAGCAGGATTGATAAGTACATGAGTTAGAGGCCTGGGTTGAGGGAGACCAAGAGTGAAGGAGAGCAGGATTGATAAGTACATGAGTTAGAGACCTGAAATGAGGGAGAGCAGGATTGATAAGTACATGAGATAGTGACCTGGAGTGAGCGAGACCAGGAGTGAAGGATATCAGGAGTGAGGGAGACCAGGAGTGAGGGAGAGCAAGATTGATAAGTATATGAGTTAGAGGCCTGTATTGAGGGAGACCAGGATTGAGGGGGAGAAGGATTGATAAGTACATGAGTTAGAGACCTGGAGTGAGGGAGACCAGGAGTGAGGGAGCCCAGGAGTGAGGGAGAGCAGGATTGATAAGTACATGATTTAGAGGCCTGGAGTGAGGGAGACCACGAGTGAGGGAGAGCGGGATTGATAAGTACATGAGTTGGAGGCCGGGATTGAGGGGTCCAGGAGTGAGGGAGAGCAGGAATGATAAGTACATGAGATAGTGACCTGGAGTGAGGGAGACCAGGAGTGAGGGGGAGCAGGAGTGATAAGTACATTAGTTAGAGACCAAGATTGAGGGAGACTTGGAGTGCGTGGGAGCAGGATAGATAAGTGCCTGAGTTTGAGACCTGGAGTGAGGGAGTCCAGGAGTGAGGGAGAGTAGTATTGATAAGTACATGAGTTAGAGACCTAGAATGAGGGAGACCAGGAATGAGGGGGAGCAGGATTGATATGTAGATGAGTTAGAAGTCTGGTGTGAGGGAGACCTGGAGTGAGGGAGAGCAGGATTGATAAGTACATGGTTTAGAGGCCTGGAGTGAGGGAGACCAGGTTGTGTGGGAGACCAGGAGTAAGGGAGACCAGGATTGAGTGACAGCAGGATTGATAAGTACATGAGTTAGAGGCCTGGGTTGAGGGAGACCAAGAGTGAAGGAGAGCAGGATTGATAAGTACATGTGTTAGAGTCCTGGAGTGAGGGAGATCAGGATTGATAAGTACATGAGATAGTGACCTGGAGTGAGCGAGACCAGGAGTGAAGGAGATCAGGAGTGAGGGAGACCAGGAGTGAGGGAGAGCTGGATTGATAAGTATATGTGTTAGAGGCCTGTAGTGAGGGAGACCAGGAGTGAGGGGGAGAAGGATTGATAAGTAAGTGAATTAGAGACCTGGAGTGAGGGAGACCAGGTGTGAGGGAGAGTAGTATTGATAAGTACATGAGATAGAGACCTAGAGTGAGGGAGACCAGGAGTGAAGGGGAGCGGGATTGATAATTACATGAGATAGTGACCTGGAGTGAGGGAGACCAGGAGTGAAGGAGACCAGGAGTGAGGGAGACCAGGTGTGAGGGAGAGCAGGATTGATAAGTACATGAGTTAGAGGCCTGGAGTTAGGGAGACCAGTAGTGATGGAGACCAGGAGTGAGGGAGACCAGGAGCGAGGCAGAGCAGGATTGATAAGTACATGAGTTAGAGGCCTGGAGTGAGGGATACCACGAGTGAGGAAGAGCGGGATTGATAAGTACATGAGTTGGACGTCTCGAGTGAGGGAGACCAGGAATGAGGGAGAGCAGGATTGATAAGTACATGAGATAGTAACCTGGAGTGAGGGAGACCAGGAGTGAGGGAGTGCAGGATTGATAATTACATGAGTTAGAGGCCTGGAGTGAGGGAGACCAGGAGTGAGGGGCAGAAGGATTGATAAGTACATGAGTTAGAGACCTTGAGTGATAGAGACCAGGAGTGAGGGAGACCAGGAATGAGGGGGAGCAGGATTAATAAGTACATGAGTTAGAGACCAAGAGTGTGGGAGACCAGGAGTGAGGGGGAGCGGGATTGATAATTACATGAGATAGTGACCTGGAGTGAGGGAGACCAGGAGTGAAGGAGACCAGGAGTGAGGGAGACCAGGAGTGAGGGAGAGAAGGATTAATAAGTACATGAGTTAGAGGCCTGGAGTTAGGGAGACCAGTAGTGATGGAGACCAGGAGTGAGGGAGACCAGGAGTGAGGCAGAGCAGGATTGATAAACACATGAGTTAGAGGTCTGGAGTGAGGGAGACCACGAGTGAGGAAGAGCGGGATTGATAAGTACATGAGTTGGAGGTCTCGAGTGAGGGAGACCAGGAGTGAGGGAGAGCAGGATTGATAAGTACATGAGATAGTGACCTGGAGTGAGGGAGACCAGGAGTGAGGGAGTGCAGGATTGATAATTACATGAGTAAGAGGCCTGGAGTGAGGGAGACCACGAGTGAGGAAGTGCGGGATTGATAAGTACATGAGTTGGAGGTCTCGAGTGAGGGAGACCAGGAGTGAGGGAGAGCAGGATTGATAAGTACATGAGATAGTGACCTAGAGTGATAGAGACCAGGAGTGAGGGAGATCAGGAGTGAGGGGGAGAAGGATTGATAATTACATGAGTTAGAGACCTAGAGTGATAGAGACCAGGAGTGAGGGAGACCAGGAGTGAGGGAGAGCAGGATTGATAAGTCCATAAGTTAGAGACCTGGACTGAGGGAGACCAGGAGTGAGGGAGACCAGGAGTGAGGGAGAGCAGGATTGATAAGTGCATGAGCTAGAGGCCTGGAGTGAGGGAGACCACGAGTGTGGGAGAGCGGGATTGATAATTACATGAGATAGTGACCTGGAGTGAGGGAGACCAGGAGGCAAGGAGACCAGGACTGAGGGAGACCAGGAGTGAGGGAGACCAGGATTGATAAGTACATGATTAGAGGCCTAGAGTTAAGGAGACCAGTAGTGAAGGAGACAAGGAGTGAGGGAGACCAGGAGTGAGGGAGAGCAGGATTGATAAGTACATGAGGTAGTGACCTGGAGTGAGGGAGACCAGGAGTGAGGGAGAGCAGGATTGATAAGTACATGAGTAAGAGGCCTGGAGTGAGGGAGATCAGGAGTGAGGGGGAGAAGGATTGATAATTACATGAGTTAGAGACCTAGAGTGATAGAGACCAGGAGTGAGGGAGACCAGGAGTGAGGGGGAGCAGGATTGATAAGTACATGAGTTAGAGACCTAGAGTGTGGGAGACAAGGAGTGAGTGGGAGCAGGATAGATAAGTACCTGAGTTAGAGACCTGGAGTGAGGGAGGCCAGGAGTGAGGGAGAGTAGTATTGATAAGTACATGAGTTAGAGACCTAGAGTGAGGGAGACCAGGAGTGAGGGGGAGCGGGATTGATAATTACATGAGACAGTCACCTGGAGTGAGTGAGACCAGGAGTGAGGGAGAGCAGGATTGATAAGTACATGAGTTAGAGGCCTGGAGTGAGGGAGACCAGTAGTGATGGAGACCAGGAGTGAGGGAGACCAGGAGTGAGGGAGAGCAGGATTGATAAGTACATGAGTTAGAGGCCTGGAGTGAGGGAGACCAGGAGTGAGGGGGCGCGGGATTGATAAGTACATGAGATAGTGACCTGGAGTGTGGGAGACCAGGAGTGAAGGAGACCAGGAGTGAGTGAGACCAGGAGTGAGGGAGAGCAGGAGTGAGGGAGACCAGGATTGATAAATACATGATTAGAGGCATGGTGTTAGGGAGACCAGTAGTGAAGGAGACCAGGAGTGAGGGAGACAAGGAGTGAGGGAGAGTAGGATTGATAAGTACATGGTTTAGAGGCCTGGAGTGAGGGAGACCAGGAGTGAGGGGGAGGCGGGATTGATAATTACATGAGATAGTGACCTGGAGTGAGGGAGACCAGGAGTGAATGAGACCAGGAGTGAGTGAGACCAGGAGTGAGGGAGAGCAGGATTGATAAGTACATGAGTTGGAGGCCTGGAATGAGGGAGACCAGTAGTGAAGGAGACCAGGAGTGAGGGAGACCAGGTGTGAGGGAGAGCAGGATTGATAAGTACATGAGTTAGAGGCCTGGAGTGAGGGAGACCAGAAGTAAGGAAGAGCAGGATTGATAAGTACATGAGTTAGAGACCAAGAGTGAGGGAAACCAGGAGTGAGGGAGACCCGGAGTGAGGGAGAGCAGGATTGATAAGTACATGGTTTAGAGGCCTGGAGTGAGGGAGACCAGGAGTGAGGGGGAGCGGGATTGATAAGTACATGAGATAGTGACCTGGAGTGAGGGAGACCAGGAGTGAAGGAGACCAGGAGTGAGTGAGACCAGGAGTGAGGGAGAGCAGGATTGATAAGTACATGAGTTAGAGCCCTGCAGTGAGGGAGACCAGGAGTGAAGGACATCAGGAGTGAGGGAGACCAGGAGTGAGGGAGAGCAGGATTGATAAGTACATCAGTTAGAGGCCTGGAGTTAGGGAGACCAGGAATGAGGGGGAGCAGGATTGATATGTAGATGAGTTAGAAGTCTGGTGTGAGGGAGACCTGGAGTGAGGGAGAGCAGGATTGATAAGTACATGGTTTAGAGGCCTGGAGTGAGGGAGACCAGGTTGTGTGGGAGACCAGGAGTAAGGGAGACCAGGATTGAGTGACAGCAGGATTGATAAGTACATGAGTTAGAGGCCTGGGTTGAGGGAGACCAAGAGTGAAGGAGAGCAGGATTGATAAGTACATGTGTTAGAGTCCTGGAGTGAGGGAGATCAGGATTGATAAGTACATGAGATAGTGACCTGGAGTGAGCGAGACCAGGAGTGAAGGAGATCAGGAGTGAGGGAGACCAGGAGTGAGGGAGAGCTGGATTGATAAGTATATGTGTTAGAGGCCTGTAGTGAGGGAGACCAGGAGTGAGGGGGAGAAGGATTGATAAGTAAGTGAATTAGAGACCTGGAGTGAGGGAGACCAGGTGTGAGGGAGAGTAGTATTGATAAGTACATGAGATAGAGACCTAGAGTGAGGGAGACCAGGAGTGAAGGGGAGCGGGATTGATAATTACATGAGATAGTGACCTGGAGTGAGGGAGACCAGGAGTGAAGGAGACCAGGAGTGAGGGAGACCAGGTGTGAGGAAGAGCAGGATTGATAAGTACATGAGTTAGAGGCCTGGAGTTAGGGAGACCAGTAGTGATGGAGACCAGGAGTGAGGGAGACCAGGAGCGAGGCAGAGCAGGATTGATAAGTACATGAGTTAGAGGCCTGGAGTGAGGGATACCACGAGTGAGGAAGAGCGGGATTGATAAGTACATGAGTTGGACGTCTCGAGTGAGGGAGACCAGGAATGAGGGAGAGCAGGATTGATAAGTACATGAGATAGTAACCTGGAGTGAGGGAGACCAGGAGTGAGGGAGTGCAGGATTGATAATTACATGAGTTAGAGGCCTGGAGTGAGGGAGACCAGGAGTGAGGGGCAGAAGGATTGATAAGTACATGAGTTAGAGACCTTGAGTGATAGAGACCAGGAGTGAGGGAGACCAGGAATGAGGGGGAGCAGGATTAATAAGTACATGAGTTAGAGACCAAGAGTGTGGGAGACCAGGAATGAGGGGGACCGGGATTGATAATTACATGAGATAGTGACCTGGAGTGAGGGAGACCAGGAATGAGGGGGAGCAGGATTAATAAGTACATGAGTTAGAGACCAAGAGTGTGGGAGACCAGGAGTGAGGGGGAGCGGGATTGATAATTACATGAGATAGTGACCTGGAGTGAGGGAGACCAGGAGTGAAGGAGACCAGGAGTGAGGGAGACCAGGAGTGAGGGAGAGAAGGATTAATAAGTACATGAGTTAGAGGCCTGGAGTTAGGGAGACCAGTAGTGATGGAGACCAGGAGTGAGGGAGACCAGGAGTGAGGCAGAGCAGGATTGATAAACACATGAGTTAGAGGCCTGGAGTGAGGGAGACCAGGAGTGAGGGGGCGTGGGATTGATAAGTACATGAGATAGTGACCTGCAGTGTGGGAGACCAGGAGTGAAGGAGACCAGGAGTGAGTGAGACCAGGAGTGAGGGAGAGCAGGATTGATAAGTACATGAGTTAGAGGCCTGCGTGAGGGATTCCAGGAGTGAAGGAGATCAGGAGTGAGGGAGACCAGGAGTGAGGGAGAGCAGTATTGATATGTACATGAGTTAGAGGGCTGGAGTCAGGGAGACCAGGAGTGAGGGAGAGCAGGATGGATAAGTACATGAGTTAGAGACCTAGAAAGAGGGAGACCAGGAGTGAGGGAGATCAGGAGTGAGGGAGAACAGGATTGATAAGTACATGGTTTAGAGGCCTGGAGTGAGGGAGACCAGGTTGTGTGGGAGACCAGGAGTGAGGGAGACCAGGATTGAGTGAGAGCAGGATTGATAAGTACATGAGTTAGAGGCCTGGGTTGAGGGAGACCAAGAGTGAAGGAGAGCAGGATTGATAAGTACATGAGTTAGAGACCTGAAATGAGGGAGAGCAGGATTGATAAGTACATGAGATAGTGACCTGGAGTGAGCGAGACCAGGAGTGAAGGATATCAGGAGTGAGGGAGAGAAGGATTAATAAGTACATGAGTTAGAGGCCTGGAGTGAGGGAGACCCGGAGTGAGGGCGAGCAGGATTGATAAGTCCATAAGTTAGAGACCGGGAGTGAGGAAGACCAGGAGTGAGGGAGACCAGGATTGAGGGAGAGCAGGATTGATAAGTACATGAGCTAGAGGCCTGGAGTGAGGGAGACCAGGAGTGAAGGAGACCTGGAGTGAGAGAGACCAGGAGTGAGGGAGACCAGGATTGATAAATACATGATTAGAGGCATGGTGTTAGGGAGACCAGTAGTGAAGGAGACCAGGAGTGAGGGAGACAAGGAGTGAGGGAGAGTAGGATTGATAAGTACATGGTTTAGAGGCCTGGAGTGAGGGAGACCAGGAGTGAGGGGGAGCGGGATTGATAATTACATGAGATAGTGACCTGGAGTGAGGGAGACCAGGAGTGAATGAGACCAGGAGTGAGTGAGACCAGGAGTGAGGGAGAGCAGGATTGATAAGTACATGAGTTGGAGGCCTGGAATGAGGGAGACCAGTAGTGAAGGAGACCAGGAGTGAGGGAGACCAGGTGTGAGGGAGAGCAGGATTGATAAGTACATGAGTTAGAGGCCTGGAGTGAGGGAGACCAGAAGTAAGGAAGAGCAGGATTGATAAGTACATGAGTTAGAGACCAAGAGTGAGGGAAACCAGGAGTGAGGGAGACCCGGAGTGAGGGAGAGCAGGATTGATAAGTACATGGTTTAGAGGCCTGGAGTGAGGGAGACCAGGAGTGAGGGGGAGCGGGATTGATAAGTACATGAGATAGTGACCTGGAGTGAGGGAGACCAGGAGTGAAGGAGACCAGGAGTGAGTGAGACCAGGAGTGAGGGAGAGCAGGATTGATAAGTACATGAGTTAGAGCCCTGCAGTGAGGGAGACCAGGAGTGAAGGACATCAGGAGTGAGGGAGACCAGGAGTGAGGGAGAGCAGGATTGATAAGTACATGAGTTAGAGGCCTGGAGTTAGGGAGACCAGGAATGAGGGGGAGCAGGATTGATATGTAGATGAGTTAGAAGTCTGGTGTGAGGGAGACCTGGAGTGAGGGAGAGCAGGATTGATAAGTACATGGTTTAGAGGCCTGGAGTGAGGGAGACCAGGTTGTGTGGGAGACCAGGAGTAAGGGAGACCAGGATTGAGTGACAGCAGGATTGATAAGTACATGAGTTAGAGGCCTGGGTTGAGGGAGACCAAGAGTGAAGGAGAGCAGGATTGATAAGTACATGTGTTAGAGTCCTGGAGTGAGGGAGATCAGGATTGATAAGTACATGAGATAGTGACCTGGAGTGAGCGAGACCAGGAGTGAAGGAGATCAGGAGTGAGGGAGACCAGGAGTGAGGGAGAGCTGGATTGATAAGTATATGTGTTAGAGGCCTGTAGTGAGGGAGACCAGGAGTGAGGGGGAGAAGGATTGATAAGTAAGTGAATTAGAGACCTGGAGTGAGGGAGACCAGGTGTGAGGGAGAGTAGTATTGATAAGTACATGAGATAGAGACCTAGAGTGAGGGAGACCAGGAGTGAAGGGGAGCGGGATTGATAATTACATGAGATAGTGACCTGGAGTGAGGGAGACCAGGAGTGAAGGAGACCAGGAGTGAGGGAGACCAGGTGTGAGGGAGAGCAGGATTGATAAGTACATGAGTTAGAGGCCTGGAGTTAGGGAGACCAGTAGTGATGGAGACCAGGAGTGAGGGAGACCAGGAGCGAGGCAGAGCAGGATTGATAAGTACATGAGTTAGAGGCCTGGAGTGAGGGATACCACGAGTGAGGAAGAGCGGGATTGATAAGTACATGAGTTGGACGTCTCGAGTGAGGGAGACCAGGAATGAGGGAGAGCAGGATTGATAAGTACATGAGATAGTAACCTGGAGTGAGGGAGACCAGGAGTGAGGGAGTGCAGGATTGATAATTACATGAGTTAGAGGCCTGGAGTGAGGGAGACCAGGAGTGAGGGGCAGAAGGATTGATAAGTACATGAGTTAGAGACCTTGAGTGATAGAGACCAGGAGTGAGGGAGACCAGGAATGAGGGGGAGCAGGATTAATAAGTACATGAGTTAGAGACCAAGAGTGTGGGAGACCAGGAGTGAGGGGGAGCGGGATTGATAATTACATGAGATAGTGACCTGGAGTGAGGGAGACCAGGAGTGAAGGAGACCAGGAGTGAGGGAGACCAGGAGTGAGGGAGAGAAGGATTAATAAGTACATGAGTTAGAGGCCTGGAGTTAGGGAGACCAGTAGTGATGGAGACCAGGAGTGAGGGAGACCAGGAGTGAGGCAGAGCAGGATTGATAAACACATGAGTTAGAGGCCTGGAGTGAGGGAGACCACGAGTGAGGAAGAGCGGGATTGATAAGTACATGAGTTGGAGGTCTCGAGTGAGGGAGACCAGGAGTGAGGGAGAGCAGGATTGATAAGTACATGAGATAGTGACCTGGAGTGAGGGAGACCAGGAGTGAGGGAGTGCAGGATTGATAATTACATGAGTAAGAGGCCTGGAGTGAGGGAGACCACGAGTGAGGAAGTGCGGGATTGATAAGTACATGAGTTGGAGGTCTCGAGTGAGGGAGACCAGGAGTGAGGGAGAGCAGGATTGATAAGTACATGAGATAGTGACCTAGAGTGATAGAGACCAGGAGTGAGGGAGACCAGGAGTGAGGGGGAGCAGGATTAATAAGTACATGAGTTAGAGACCTAGAGTGTGGGAGACTAGGAGTGATTGGGAGCAGGATAGATAAGTACCTGAGTTAGAGACCTGGAGAGAGGGAGGCCAGGAGTGAGGCAGAATAATATTGATAACTACATGAGTTAGAGACCTAGAGTGAGGGAGACCAGGATTGAGGGAGAGCAGGATTGATAAGTACATGAATTAGAGACTTAGAGTGAGGGAGACTAGGAGTGAGTGGGAGCAGGATAGATAAGTACCTGAGTTAGAGAGCTGGAGTGAGGGAGGCCAGGAGTGATGGAGAGTAGTATTGATAAGTACATGAGTTAGAGACCTAGAGTGAGGGAGACCAGGAGTGAGGGGGAGCGGGATTGATAATTACATGAGATAGTGGCCTGAAGTGAGGGAGACCACGAGTGAAGGAGACCAGGAGTGAGTGAGACCAGGAGTGAGAGAGAGCTGTATTGATTAGTACATGAATTAGAGACCTGGAGTGAGGGAGACCAGGAGTGAGGGAAAGCAGGATTGATAAGTCCATAAGTTAGAGACCTGGAGTGAGGGAGACCAGGAGTGAGGGAGACCAGGAGTGAGGGAGAGCAGGATTGATAAGTACATGAGCTAGAGGCCTGGAGTGAGGGAGACCACGAGTGAGGGAGAGCGGGATTGATAATTACAAGAGATAGTGACCTGGAGTGAGGTAGACCAGGAGTGAAGGAGACCAGTAGTGAGGGAGACCAGGAGTGAGGGAGACCAGGATTGATAAGTACATGATTAGAGGCCTGGCGTTAGGGAGACCAGTAGTGAAGGAGACCAGGAGTGAGGGAGACCAGGAGTGAGGGAGAGCAGGATTGATAAGTACATGAGTTAGAGGCCTGGAGTGAGGGAGACCACGAGCGAGGGATAGCGGGATTGATAAGTACATGAGTTGGAGGCCAGGAGTGAGGGAGACCAGGAGTGAGGGGGAGAAGGATTGATAATTACATGAGTTAGAGACCTAGAGTTATAGAGACCAAGAGTGAGGGAGACCAGGAGTGAGGGGGAGCAGGATTGATAAGTACATGAGTTAGAGACCTAGAGTGTGGGAGACTAGGAGTGAGTGGGAGCAGGATAGATAAGTACCTGAGTTAGAGACCTGGAGTGAGGGAGGCCAAGAGTGAGGGAGAGTAGTATTGATAAGTACATGAGTTAGAGACCTAGAGTGAGGGAGACCAGGATTGAGCGGGAGCGGAATTAATAATTACATGAGATAGTGACCTGGAGTGAGGGAGACCAGGAGTGAAGGAGACCAGGAGTGAGTGAGACCAGGAGTGAGGGAGAGCAGGATTGATAAGTACATGAGTTAGAGGCCTGGAGTGAGGGAGACCAGTAGTGAAGGAGACCAGGAGTGAAGGAGACCGGGATTGAGGGAGAGCAGGATTGATAAGTACATGAGTTAGAGGCCTGGAGTGAGGGAGACCAGGAGTGAGGGTGAGCAGGATTGATATGTACATGATTTAGAGGCCTGGAGTGAGGGAGACCAGGAGTGAGGGAGAGCAGGATTGATAAGTACATGAGTTAGAGACCTAGAGTGAGGGAAACCAGGAGTGAGGGGGAGCGGGATTGATAAGTACATAAGTTAGAGACCTGGTGTGAGGGAGACCAGGAGTGAGGGAGACCCGGAGTGAGGGAGAGCAGGATTGATAAGTACATGGTTTAGAGGCCTGGAGTGAGGGAGACCAGGAGTGAGGGGGAGCGGGATTGACAAGTACATGAGATAGTGACCTGGAGTGAGGGAGACCAGGAGTGAAGGAGATCAGGATTGAGGGAGACCAGGAGTGAGGGAGAGCAGGATTGATAAGTACATGAGTTAGAGGCCTGGAGTGAGGGAGATCAGGAGTGAGGGGGAGCAGGATTGATATGTACATGAGTTAGAGGTCTGGAGTGAGTGAGACCAGGAATGAGGGAGAGCAGGATTGAAAAGTACATGAGTTAGAGACCTAGAGTGAGGGAGACCAGGAGTGAGGGAGACCAGGAGTGAGGGAGAGCAGCATTCATAAGTATATGAGTCAGAGGCCTGGAGTGAGGGAGACCAGGATTGAGGGGGAGAAGGATTGATAAGTACATGAGTTAGAGGCCTGGAGTGAGGGAGACCAGGAGTGAAGGAGACCTGGAGTGAGGGAGACCAGGAGTGAGGGACATCACTGTTGATAAGTACATGATTTAGAGGCCTGGAGTGAGGGAGACCAGGAGTGAGGGGGAGCAGCATTGATATGTACATGAGTTAGAGGTCTGGAGTGAGGGAGACTATGAGTGAGGGGGAGCAGGATTGATAAGTACCTGAGTTATAGACCTGGAGTGAGGGAGACCAGGATTGAGGGAGAGCAGGATTGATAAGTACATGAATTAGAGACTTAGAGTGAGGGAGACCAGGAGTGAGGGGGAGAAAGATTGATAAGTACCTGAGTTAGAGACCTGGAGTGAGGGTGGCCAGGACTGAGGGAGAGTAGTATTGATAAGTACATGAGTTAGAGACCTAGAGTGAGGGAGACCAGGAGTGAGGGGGAGCGAGATTGATAATTACATGAGATAGTGACGTGGAGTGAGGGAGACCACGAGTGACGGAGACCAAGATTGAGTGAGACCAGGAGTGAGGGAGAGCAGGATTGATAAGTACATCAGTTAGAGGCCTGGAGTGAGGGAGACCAGGAGTGAAGGAGATCAGGTGTGAGGGAGACCAGGATTGAGGGAGAGCAGGATTGATAAGTACATGAGTTAGTGTCCTGGAGTGAGGGAGACCAGGAGTGAGGGGGAGCAGGATTGATATGTACATGAGTTAGAGGTCTGGAGTAAGGGAGACCAGGAGTGAGGGAGAGCAGGATTGATAAGTACATGAGTTAGAGACCTAGAGTGAGGGAGACCAGGAGTGAGGGAAACCAGGAGTGAGGGAGAGCAGGATTGTTAAGTACATGGTTTAGAGGCCTGGAGTGAGGGAGACCAGGTGTGAGGGAGACCAGGTGTGAGGGAGACCAGGATTGAGGCAGAGCAGGATTGATAAGTACATGAGTTAGAGGCCTGGAGTGAGAGAGACCAAGAGTGAAGGAGAGCAGGATTGATAAGTACATGAGTTAGAGACCTGGAGTGAGGGAGAGCAGGATTGATAAGTACATGAGATAGTGACCTGGAGTGAGCGAGACCAGGAGTAAAGTAGATCAGGAGTGAGGGAGACCAGGAGTGAGGGAGAGCAGGATTGGTAAGTACATGAGTTAGAGGCCTGGAGTGAGGGAGACCTGGAGTGAGGGGGAGAAGGATTGATAAGTACATGAGTTAGAGGCCTGGTGTGAGGGAGACCAGGAGTGAAGGAGACCAGGAGTGACTGAGACCAGGAGTGAGGGAGAGCTGGTTTGATAAGTACATGCTTTAGAGGCCTGGAGTGAGGGAGACCATGAGTGAGGGGGAGCAGCATTGATATGTACATGAGTTAGAGGCCTGGAGTGAGGGAGACCAGGAGTGAGGTAGAGCAGGATTGATAAGTACATGAGTTAGAGACCTGGAGTGAGGGAGACCAGGAGTGAGGGAGAGCAGGATTGATAAGTACATGAATTAGAGACTTAGATTGAGGGAGACCAGGAGTGAGGGGGAGCGGGATTGATAAGTTCATGAGTTAGAGGCCTGGAGTGAGGGAGACCAGGAATGAGGGAGAGCAGGATTGATAAGTACATGAGTTAGAGGACTGGAATGAGGGAGACCAGGAGTGAGGGAGAGCAGGATTGATAAGTACATGAGTTAGAGCCCTGGAGTGAGGGAGACCAGGAGTGAGGGAGAGCAGGGTTGTAAAGTACATGAGTTAGAGACCTAGAGTGAGGGAGACCAGGAGAGAGGGAGAGCAGGATTGATAAGTGCATGAGTTAGAGACCTAGAGTGAGGGAGACCAGGAGAGAGGGAGAGCAGGATTGATAAGTACATGAGTTAGAGGCCTGGAGTGAGGGAGACCGGCCGGTAAGTACCCTCAAGGCTGAAATGAACCATCTACTAGGCATTTCTGGCTGACGATTGCTGCAAACACTTCAGCCTTGTCTTTTGAACTGATGTGCTGGGCTCCCCCATCATTGAGGATGGGGATATTTGTGGACCCTAATCCTCCACTGAGTTGTTTAATTGTCCAACACCCATTCACTACTGGATGTGGCAGGACTGCAGAGCTTTGATCTGATTTGTTAGTTGTGGGATTGCTTAGCTCTGTCTATCACTTGCTGCTTATGCTGTTTGGTACGCAAGTAGTCCTGTTTTCTAGCTTCACCAGGTTGTCACCTCATTTTTAGGTATGCCAGGTGCTGCTCCTGGCATGCCCTTCAGCACCCTTCATTGAACCTGGGCTGATACCCGATTTGATGGTAATGGTAGAGAGGGGGATATGCCAGGCCATGAAGTTAGATTGTAATAGAATACAATTCTGCTGCTGCTGATGGCCCACACTGTCTCATGGATGGCCAGTTTTATGCTGCTAGATCTGTTCAAAATCGATCACATTTAGCATGTGGTAGTGCCACACAACACGGTGGAGGGTATCCTCAATGTGATGCCAGGACTTCGGCTCCACATGGACCATGCGGTGGTCACTCTTACCAATACAGTCATGAACAGATGCATCTGTAACAGGTAGGTTGGTGAGGATGACGTGAAGTATGTTTTTCCTTCTTGTTGGTTCCCTTACCACTTGTCGCAGACCCAGTCCAGCAGCTATGTCCTTTAGGACACGGCCAGCTCGGTCAGCAGTGGTGATAATGAGCTACTCTTGGTAATGGACATTGAAGTCCCCCCCACCCCCCCCACCCAGAGTACATTCTGTGCTCTTGCCACCCTAAGTGTCTCTTCCAGTTGGTGTCCAACATGGAAGAGTACTGAACGGCTGAGTAGCTGAGGAGGGATGCTGGAAATCAAAGTTCTGACAGAATTTGAAAACACAGCTATTCAGCTGGCCAGCGATGACCAGGACCGACCCTGTGCTAACGCTGAGGTTGGTGCTGCTCTGCCAAGTGAGGATCCAGCAGTGCAACATTCATCAGACAACCGTGCTGTGAGTGATGTGTCCTGTTCCACAGGCCACGGCCATGCATTGATTATCTCTCCTTGCTTACGCAGGCACATCTGGGAAACAGTCAAGGGAGTACATGAGCCAGAGCCTCCAATCAGCCCCAAAAAAACCTCTGATGAGGAATATGAAGGCAGCCTCCTCGAAGTCCCATCCACCAAGCTGCGAGTTGCAGCATGAGCCTCATTACACCTTCGCTCTGCTGTAGTCTGAGGCCGCCGCACGGGTACCATCAGCCACATTCTCTGTGGGTAGACCTTGTCCCAGAAGAGCCATCCCTGCAGCATCTGTAGATCCTGAAAGACGTCAGGGAACCGAGCCTGACTGAGAAAGTAGGAGTCATGTGCACTCCCTGGAAACTGTGCGCACACCTGCAGGATGCATTTTTGGTGGTCACATATCAGCTGCACATTCAACAAATGGAAGCCCTTGTGGTTAATGTAGTTGCTGCATATTATAATGGAGATCTGAGTGATACGTGAGTCCAGTCGATCGCACCATGCACCTGTGGGAAACCCGAGATCTGGGAAAATCCAATCGCTCTTGCATCCTGGTCCTAGGTGAAACGCAGCCCTCGTAAAGTGGGCAGCCGTGACCTCATGGGTGCATTTGTGGCTGGAGGCTTGTGAGATCCCACAGAGGTCACCTGTGGAGCCCTGAAAGGAGCCACTGGCATAGAAATTGAGCGCCACTGTCACTTTCACAGCTTCTGGCAATGGATGCCCTCCATGTCCCCATGGCACCAAATCCTGCATTAACTGGCACATGTGATCGACCAGTTCCCCAGTCATGTGTAGTCTTCGGCAACACTAGTTCTCGGTCATCTGCAGGGATGACAGGCGGCGTCTATTGACCCTGTGTGTCGCTAGGCACTGAGCAGCGACGGCTCGCTATGTCTCTTCATTGCCATGAGCGGGAGTCCCAGTGGCCCCTTCTTCCTGGGATTGCTGCTCCTACCTCTGCGCAGCCAAGAGCCTCAGTTGCTGTCTCCTCTGTTGTCTTCGTGTTCTGTAGGCCATCAGGCATACAACTAGTTTACCAGGCTCCATGATCCTGAAAGAGAGAGACACATGGTTAGCCTGAGTGTGCTAAGAACCCATCCTGGTTAAGTGTGTAGGCCTCTTAATGCTTCCTGGAGAGTACTGGCCACCACTTGGAGGGCCAGAGATTAGTGCGCTGCATGGCTACCCTGTTAGCTTGAACCATGGGTGGAGACTGGCCCAAACTGGGATGCTGACATTGCAATGGGCTGAACTTCACCTGGCTAGGTGACACAATTCACCCCTCCTTTGGAAACAATGTACTCTGGTTTATTTAAAAATACAACTGTCCTTCTATACCTTACATTCTAACCTTCCTCCATGTTTACCTACTTAACATTTCAAACCTAGCTCATCTTCTAAAACATCAAAGCCTTCAGACCAGCTGCCTTCAATCCAATTAAGACACACACACACACACACACACACACACACTATGAGAGAGTGCTGCACTGTTAGAGGGCCAGTACTGAGGAACTGCTGCACTGATGAAGGGACAATACGGAGGAAATGCTGCACTGCCAGATGGTCAGTACTGAGGGAGTATGAACAACCTGGAGGGTCAGCAATGTCGGAGTGCTGCACTGTCAGAGAGTCAGTACTCAGGGAGTACTGCACTGTCTGGAGGGTCAGCACTGTGGGAGTGCTGCACTGTCAGAGAGTCAGTACAGAAGCGGTGCTGTGCTGTGTGGAGTGTCAGTACTGTGGTAGCATTGTATTGTTAGGTGTGCCCTATTTCAGGAGAAACATTAAACCAGGAACCCATCTTCTCTCTCAGGCTGTACTGGCCTATTACTAGGTAGTCATTGCCTGGTCCTGGCCAGTATTTATCCCTGAACCAAACTCACAATAACAGATGATAGAGTTGTTGTTTCTTTGTTGTTTTGAGAGGTTTGCAGTGCACAAATTGGCTGCAGTGTTTTCTACGTTGCAGCAGGAACTACACTTCCAAAGTACTTTATTGGCTCTTTAGTGTTTTGGGATGTCTGAAATTGTGTAAGGTGTGATATAAATGCAAGTCTCTCTTTCTTTTAAAATATCCATTCTCTCCACCACCGATGCACAGTGGCAGCACCATCTACAAGATACACCGCAGCAGCTCACCATGGCTCATTTCAAACCAGTGACATCTCCCACCTGGGAGAACAAGGGCAGTGGCTACATCACCTCCGAGTTTCCCTCCACATCATAAACCATTGCAACTTGGAAATATATTGGCTGTTCCTTCATTGTCATTGGGTCAAAATCAGAAAATTCCCCATCTAACAGCACTGCGGGAGTATCTCCACCACAGGGACCGCAGTGCTTCAAAAAGACAGCTCACCACCACCTTCTCAGCTGGAGAACTGCGTCTAATTCTGGGCACCACACTTTAGGTAGGGTGTGGGGGCTTTAGAGAGGGTGCACAAGAGATTGACAGGAATGGTTCCAGGGATGAGGAATTCTAGTTACATAGATAGACCGGAGAAGCTGGAAATTTTGTCACTCGAGCAGAGAAGGCTAAGATGAGAATTGCTGGAGGTTTTCAAAACCATGAAGAGTTTAGGTAAAGTAAAGAAAGAGTTGTTGTTTCCAAAGGCTGAAGGATCAGTAACAAGACGGCACAGATTTAAGGTGATTGGCAAAAGAATCAGAGCTGACCTGAGGACAAGCTTTTTAACGCAACGTGTGGTTAGGATTTGGAATGCACTGTCTGATAGGGCCTGGATGCAGATTCAATGGTAACCTTCACTAGGGAATTGGATAAATATTTTAAAGAGGAAAATGAATAACTGGATTGTTCTTTGAAAGAGTCAACACAGACTTGATGGGCTGAAAATCTCATTCTGTTCTGTATGATATGATTCAAGGGGAATTTTGAACAGGCAATGAAGGTCAGCCTTTGCTGTCACACCAATATCTTGTGAACATGGGATGGAAAGTCCCTGTGCCTGGAATGGAGATTGGCACTGACTCCTGTGGTTACACCAGGAAATGTGATTTGTTTTGTGCTGAGATGTAACTCTTTCAAGTACAACACATTTCCATCTGTTCCTGTTCAGATGAAGTTACATTGTTTGCCATTGTGAGATTTGAACTCTTGATTTGGGGGTTACAAACCCAGTACCATAACCACTTGGCTATTTAGGCCAAGCCTTGTTTTGTGCTGAGGGAGAGCAGGTTTTGTGTTGCTGATAATTGGAGGTTTTTTTGGAAAACCCCTGTCTCTGAAGGTGAACCTGACTCCACATTGTGCAGCTGTGACTAACACCAGAATTCAGTGAAAACTTTAACTTGGCTACTGCACAGCCAATCATATCAAGGAGTCATCGGTTGCTGGGTAGAGTATGTTGGTGAAAGTTTGATTTTGGATCCGTGTACGATGGAGATTATTAACAGGCCCAGCCTCTCCCACAGGCTCTCCAATCTTTATAAAGTCAGTAGTTGGAGAGATTGTGAACAAACATAATCAGGAATATCCCTGACACTGCCTGCTTTATTCCAGTCAAACCTCACACGCCCTGTCTCTGGTCGGTGATCGAATACTCGCACTAGAATCATAGAAACCCCCAGATGTTCATAAGGAGGACTTTGCAGGATCGACAGAGCTCAGATTGCCATTGTCATTTTTGGTGCCTAGGTCAATGCCGGTGGTCCGTCTGGTTTGATTCCTTTTTGTAGACTATGTAGCAGTTTGATACAAGTGAGTAGCTTGCTAGGCCATTTCAGAGACAATTTAAGAGTCAGCACATTGCTGTGGGTCTGGAATCACATGTCGGCCAGACCAGGTGAGGATGGAATATTTCCTTCCCTAAAGGACAATTGGGACCCTGGTGGGTTTTTATCACAATCGACAAATGTTTCATAGCCACTTGCTTTTAACTCGCATGTGCTAGTTCCCCGGAGGGTAATGTTGCAAATGAGTTCTGCTGCAGAGGACACAGTGAGGACTTTGACAGGACATGGAACAGGGAAATGATGAGCATGCACATCAAGGTGCTTGGTGCTTTAGCAGGCCTCTCACAGAGTCTGTTGTCACTGTCAAAGGGCATGGTGGAATCCAGCTCTAACTTGGCACAGAACTTTGTGCAGAGCTTAGAGCCCATCCTTTTCAGCTCAAAAATGGTGGCCAAATACATAACTACGCTTTCAGACCAAACATTAATGTAGTGTCTGATAGCCAATGTCACAGCTTTCACTGCAGCACAGGCAGAAGGTAACAAATGTCTGAGTGCTGCAGTGGAAGCTCAGACTGAACTGATCAGATCTCGAAACGTCAACTCTTTTCTTCTCCGCCGATGCTGCCAGACCTGCTGAGTTTTTCCAGGTAATTCTGTTTTTGATCAGATCCATGTTTGTTGCCATGCAAGCTCAGCAGGTTCAGATTGCTGCCATCATGGGTGCAGAAACCAGCACTCAAAGAGGCTTGCTGGGTCTCTCAGCAGTCCGGTAATCTGTCCTCTAACAGGTTACTAGGATTGCTGAGAGGCCCCTCTCATGATGCCAACATCTATGCTCCTAAGATACCTGCTTTTTTTGTGGCCTTGTGGAGTCCGTGGGCCACGAATATGTAGGTTGTACTAGTCTGCACACCCTTTTCAGTTATTAAAAAACCTTTTACTGTTGTTTTGTTTGCACTTCAGTCCCACATTCCTGATCTACGGGCACCCAGTGTAGGGTGGGGGTTGGGGGGGGCGGGGGGGGGGGTGGTGGCCATTAACAGGTCCAGGCAGCAGGCGAACGAGGGAGTCGTCCCACCTGACTGTCTGCCCCTTGTCCACGGATACGTTTGCGGCCGGGTGTCCCTGGAGAGGGAGCGCGCGGTGTCTGTCGGCACCGTGGAGGTCTCCATGCCCGGTGGGCACAGCGGGAACTGGGGTGTTCGACCCTCTTAATCACATTTTGATTTGATGTTGTAAGTTTCCTTTGTGATTTGTTTCTCTTTTGCAGTTTCCCTTTAAGGGGCCGCCTCTTACTTTGTTCCTCGTTCTCTTTGATTTCACTTAATTGGTTGTACTCAAAAGAGCTGCCAGTCTGCCACTGCTGTTGTCTCTCAGCCAGCTAGCCCAGGCTGCTGCCACCCACGCAGAGATGGTGCAGTCTGAACCCTGGCCTCTAATGCCCAGAGCTGTTCGAGGCATCCCTCAAGACCACCTGCAATCTCTTTCAGTAAAAGCCAGCAGCCTTCCACAACCATGCTGCAGATACAGGAAAACACTGCGTAGGAGCACGAGGACAGACAAAGGCAACAGCAAGACAAATATTAAGGGAGTGAATGGTTGAGTGTTATATGCATCGTTGGAAGTGTTGTTAGACAATGTTGTTATGGAATGGTTCTTTTGTGATATCTTTATTTCAGGATTGTGGTCTAAAGGAGACAATGATGATCCATAGCGAAGGGAGGGAACAGTGAATAATGGTGGAGCAACAGCGATCTGGGGTTGTTTTCAGCAGAGCCAAGGTCTTGATGAGTGGCTCACAGACATCCCAACCAGAGGAATAATATCCATAATGCTTTCTCCCTTCCTCCTCCCAAGGTGCATGCTAAGGCATGATACAATTCCCTGAGGGGGAGATGGTGACATACTGTTAAGATCACTGCACCATTAATCCAGAAGCCCAGCCTAATATTCAGGGGACATTGCAGCTGGTGGAATTTAAATTCAATTCATAATTTTAAATAATTAATTCATGGAATGTGGGTGTCACTGTCTAGGCCATTATTTAGTACTTATCCTTAATTGCCCTTGAGAAGATGGTGGTAAACTGCATTCTTGAACCGCTGCAGTCCAACAACACTCCAGAAGCTCAACGCCATCCAGGACAAAGCAACCCACTTGACTGATGGTATAGGTACACTCACAGTGTTGTTAGGGAGGGAATTCCAAGATTTTGGCCCAACGACAGTGAAGGAACGGCGATATATTTCCGAGTCAGGATGGTGAGTGACTTGGAGGAGAACTTCCAGGTGGTGGTGTTCCCATCTATCTGCTGCCCTTGTCCTTTTAGGTGGTAGGGGTCATGGGTTTGGAAGGTGCTGCCTAAGGAGACTTGGTGAATACCTGCAGTGCATCTTGTAGATGGTACACACGGCTGCTACTGTGTGTCGGTGGTGGAGGGAGTGAATATTTGTGGAAGGGGTGCCAATCAAGCCGGCTGCTTTGTCCTGGATGGTGTCAGGTTTCTTGAGTATTGTGGGAGCTGCACTCATCCAAGCAAGTGCAAAGTATTTCATCACACTCCTGACTTGTGCCTTGTAGATGGTGGACAGGCTTTGGGGAGTCAGGAAGTAAGTTAATAGCCACAGTGTACCTAGCCTCTGACCTCTTGTAACCACAGTATATAATCTGGAATATAAAGCTATTCTCAGTAATGGTGACCATGAAACTACTGTCGATTATGGTAAAAAGCATCTGGTTCACTAATGCCCTTTAGGGAAGGAAATCTCCCATCCTTACCTGACCTGGCCTACATGTGACTCCAGACCCACAGACTCTTAACTGCCCTCTGAAATAGCCTAGCAAGCCACTTTTTTAAAGGGCAATCAGGGATGGACAACAATTGCTGACCTTGCCAGCGACACTCACATCCTATGAAAGAATAAAGAAAAAAAATGATTATCAGGTTTTGGAGAACCCCAGCAGACTATCAGTACCACTAATGTATTATGAAGAGGTGTTGTATAAAATATTAATTTATGTCATCAGCTGGACATACAAATGTATTGAAATGTTTTGAAAAGAACACTTTTTCCTCAGCATATGTTGCATTTGCAAAGGGCACATGCTACTTTATGGAGACGGTCTATGTGCTCTCAGAGAGAAGTCACATGATCCAGCTCTTGGGTGTAAAAAAGATATTTGATTTTTGAATATTCAGTGAGAGCTGCCACAGGGGTAACAGCCTTACCCCATCTCTCTTTCTCCTGAAAACTCCCTCAAGGCTGAGTTGTTTATGATTTGGAAAAACCCACCAGAATGCCACATTGCTGCAAACTGAGAATTCTTAAAGGAGAATTCCAAATCAACACCACTGCTTCCTGTGAGAAACCCCAATAGCCAGCAGCTACTGTGGACCTGGACCCTTCAGTTGTGAAAGCATCTTGACACTGTAATTTTTTTTAACTTTACTTGTTACTTAGCCAAGCTTTTAATATCTGATATAATGGCTTACAAGGGAAATTAAAGTAGTATTAGATCTAAGGAAGAGGCATACAAATTGGCCAGAAAAAACAACAGACCTGAGGATTGGGAGCAGTTTAGAATTCAGCTAAGGAGGACCAAGGGACTGATTAAGAGGGGGAAAATAGAGTACGAGAGTAAGCTTGTGGGGAACATAAAAACTGACTGTACAAGTTTCTATAGATATAGGAAGAGAAAAAGATTGGTGACAAATGTAGGTCCCTTATGGTGAGAAACAGGGGAATTTATAATGGAGAACAAAGAAATGGCTGACCAACTAAATACATACTTTGGTTCTGCTTCACAAAGGAGTATACAAATAACATACCAGAAATGTTGGGGGTCACAGGGTTTAGTGAGAGGGAGGAACTGAAAGAAATCAGTATTAGTAGGGGAATGGTGTTGGGGAAATTGATGGGATTGAAGGCTGATAAATCCCCAGGATCTGATAATCTACATCCCAGAGTACTTAAGGAAATGGCCCTAGAAATATTGGATGCATTGGTGATCATCTTCCGAGATTCTATAGACTCTGGAACAGTTCCTACGGATTGGAGGGTAGCTAACGTAACGTTACTATTTAAAAAGGGAGGTGGAGAGAAAACAGGGAATTATAGACCAGTCAGCCTGATGTCGGTAGTGGAGAAAATTCTAGAGTCCATTACAAAAGATTTAATAGCTGAGCACTTGGAAAACAGTGGCAGAATTGGACAGAGTCAGCATGGATTTACGAAAGGGAAATCATGCTTGACAAATCTACTGGAATTTTCCGAGGATATAACTAGTAGAGTTGATGAGGGGGAGCCAGTGGATGTGGTTTATTTAGACTTTCAGAAGGCTTCTGACAAAGTCCCACATAAGAGATTGGAGTATAAAATTAAAGTGCATGGGATTGAAGGTAGTGTATTGAGATGGATAGAAAACTGGTTGGCAGACAGGAAACAAAAGTAAGAATAAACGGGTCTTTTTCCGAATGGCAGGCAGTGACTAGTGGGGTACTACAGGGATCGGTGCTGGGACCCCAGCTATTAACAATATATATTAATGATTTGGATGAGGGAACAAAATATAATATCTCCACATTTGCAGATGACACAAAGCTGGGTGGGAGGGTGAGCTGTGGGGAAGATGCAGAGATGTTTCAGTGTGATTTGGACAAGCTGGGCGTGGGCAACTGCATGGCAGATGCAGTATAATGTGGATAAATATGAGGTGATCCACTTTGGTAGCAAAAACAGGAAGGCAGATTATTATCTGAATAGCTATAAATTGAGAGAGGGGGATGTGCAATGAGACCTGGGTGTCCTTGTACACCAGTCGCTGAAGGTAAGCATGCAGGTGGTAAAGAAGGCAAATGGTATGTTGGCCTTCATAGCCAGAGGATTCGAGTACAGGAGCAGGGATGTCTTGCTGCAATTATACAGGGCCATGGTGAGACCACACCTGGAATATTGTGTGCAGTTTTGCTCTCCTTATCTGAGGAAGGATGTTCTTGCTATAGAGGGAGTGCAGCGAAGGTTTACCAGACTGATTCCAGGGATGGCGGAAATGACATATAAGGAGAGATTGAGTCGGTTAGGATTGTATTCAGAAGAATAAGGGAGGATCTCATAGAAACCTATAAAATTCTAACAGGACTGGACAGGGTAGATGCAGGAAGAATGTTCCCGATGGTGGGGGAGTCTAGAACCAAGTGTCACAGTCTGAGGATACGGGGTAGACCATTTAGGACTGAGATGAGGAGAAATTTCTTCACCCAGGGAGTGGTGAGCCTTTGGAATTCACTACCAAATAAAGAAGTTGAAACAATAAAACATTGTATGTTTTCAAGAAAGATTTGGATATAGATGTTGGGGCGAAAGGGATCAAAGGATATGGGGAGAAAGCGGAGGCAGGCTATTGAGTTGGATGATCAGCCATGATCATAATGAATGGCGGAGCAGTCTCGAAGGGCCAATGGCCTACTCCTGTTCCTATTTTCTATGTTTGTATGAATGCTGCAGAGTTTTACTTTTTTGCATGCATCGGGGCGGACCAAGCAGACCTTCTAGTCAAAGGAAGGACAGAAACCTGGAAAAGGTCCTGTTAACTGAAGTTACGAGTGAGTGAGGGGCAGAGAGAAAGGCTCCAAGTTTTAGATGGTGGTGGTGGTGAGGGGGCAGAATTGTATGTGTGTTGTTTTTGCATTAGTGGGTATTTAGACATATTTGTACATTTTAAATCTTTTGTTAATAATGTCTCCATCTTTACCTGAGTGAGTTATAGCAATAAAACTAACTCTTTTACTTATTAACGAACCTGGCTTGTTTATTTCTTGCACCAAGCTATACGGTTAAATATACATTAAATTAGCAATATCACCTTTTTAAATTCAAACTGTGTTATAACCAATTCAGGTGTTGGACAAATAGAGGAATCTATCACTCCTGCTAATCTATCATAACAGGTGTGAAGAATTGGAACAGTGTAGGCAGTTGAGAATAGAGTGATCAAAGTGGGGTGAGGTGGAGAATTAAGATGACAGGTGAAAGGAAAGAAATACTTGCAGTTAGATACTGCTTTTCACACCATTGTACATATTAAAGTGCTTTACAGACAATGAAGTACTTTAAAAGTGCAGTCACAGTTGCAATGTAGGAAACATGACAGTCAATGTGTATGCAGCAAACTCCCACAAACAACAATGTGATAATCACTAAATAATCCATTTTTTGTGATGTTGATTGAGGGATAGATATTGTTCGGAAATAGAGATAGTTTAAGTAAGTTACATTGGTACTTGTGAGTGTTAGGGATGAGTTTTAGCTTCAAAGTTTAAGTTTGATTTGTATTTCTGCATCTGTGTTAAGAAAGGTCAAATTGAGTTTTAGTTTCACTTAAAGAGGTGCTTTCATTTCTAATGAAGATTTTACAACTGCTGCAACTAAGGTAAACAAAGAAGAGTACAAGAATGTGGCTGTTGCCTAGCAACAGGGGGCCCAAGAGGCTGGTCCCTCCCACAGACACACACAAGAAAAGCTAAAGAAACAGCAGTATTGAGCTCAGTTGGTTTGAAGACAACTATCAAGCAGAGGCAATCTAGAAGGGGCAGATAGCCAGTCCCAAGCTAAAGAAAAGACCCAAGATCCAGGGGAGTGGAACAGGGGAAAGTCCCAAGCAGGCCTTCTAGTCAAAGGAAGGACAGAAACCTGGAAAAGGTCCTGTTAACTGAAGTTACAAGTGAGGGGCAGAGAGAAAGGTTTCAAGTTTTAGATTTAAAGAGACAAAAAACTGCAGAAAGCAGATTTAAAGTGAGAACAGCTTGCAAGGGGCATGGAGGTCCAAAGAGACAGCTGAAGATCTGTAATTCTTTGCTATGGACATGTGTAGCAGTGGCACTGTTGACAGCTGAGCTAGTGAGAGAGAGTACATGGGTGTTATGATGTGGCAGATGATGTGTGCCAGGTGGATCAAATCCACAAGGGAAATTTGGTCGCGCTATCACAACAGTTTTGCAATTTTCATTTATTATGAGAAAATGTTCCCTGAATTCAGAAGTAATAAGTCCACAAAGACCTTTAGAGATTTTAAAAATTAAATTAAAATATTTATTAACAAAATATAAAAGATTTCAAGCACATACATGAGACCACAATTTAGTTACTACTGTAATAACTCTTAAAATTCCTAATTAACCTGACCCCCAGTTACACCCCCTTTAAAGCAATGGTTCAAAATAGATTTTAGATTTAAAACAGAACCAGCAAGTTAACACAATACACACTTGACAGACAGTGGAATTCCAAATGTCTTTTCCCTAACTTCAGTTTTGTTACATAGCAGACTCATGCACACATGGCTGGAGGCTTCATTAAGGCTATTTCACACACTCCTGTTAGAGCTTACATGGCCTTCTATTCTCTTTTATATATGTTTCTCTCTTTTCAATATGTAAATTTTATTATTCCATATGTCTTTGAAACTGTATCTCCCTCATAATATAGAAGCTTTCATGTTGCCAATATAGTCAGTAACCTTTGGGAAAAGCAAACACACTCCTAAGTCTTGCTTATCTGGCTAGTTGTAAACAGACTAAGATCCCTTTGAAATCCAAATCCCTTAATTTAAATAACATTGCAAATTCCCTTTACAGCTTACATGCTAAGCCAGTGACGATGTTTACTCATTAGCATGTCAAGCACCTAGCTTCTTTTGATGATTTCACACTAGTACTCCAAATGTAAGTAAATCACCCAGACAGACCTAACTATACTTACCCCATAAACCTACTTCACAATAAACCAGAAAATTTTATGAAAATTATTATACTTTCATTACAGTGAAAGACAGCTTGAATGCATTTGGTGACGCAGGGAAGCAGAACATCAGGATAGTTAGAAACTCTGGAGGTGAACCCTTGCGGAAGGCATCTGAGAGAAAGTGTTGGTTTGGGAGAAGATTCCAAAGCAAGTTCTTGGAGAGTGGAAACCCTTGTGTGAAAGATGGAGTTCAGTGAGACCAGTTGGCTCATGATGTGACAAGCATCCGCAAGTGGGGCGGGGGGAGTTAAGGACAGATCCATTGCATCTGGTTGAGGTGGTGGCATCTGTCACTTGATTTCAGAGTGTGATATGTTGAGCAGAGGGTGCCCATTAGTTTACATGGACAGTGTACTTACTGTGAACATTAAAGTTTAAGATAGCTTTTATATCGTCTTATGCTTACTTACAAATCTGTACATATCTATACAGTTATAGTTGTGGGTGAAGGAGTATTGTAATACAGTTCATCTTGTTTAATAAATGTTAAATAATTAATACTTTTGTTAAAAGTTCATTAACTAACTCTGGTGACTCTGTTCAGTGGCCCCTTTCCACATATCTAAACAAATAAATTAAGAGTTAGGATCTATAAAGCTGGGTTCCACCCTGAGATCTGGCTTGTCCAGGGGTAACCTCAGCTGAGATCGTAACAATATTGACCAGGACACTGGGGATAAACTGTCTTGTTTTTCTTTGAAATAATGCCATATGATCTGTCACATTCACTCCAGCAGGCAGATGGGGCCTTGGTTTAATATCTCACCTGAAGGACAGCACCTCTAACTGTACAGTACTCCTTCTGTACTGCACTGGAATGGGAGCCTTGTTTTTTTGCACTGAAGTCCTGGAGCTAGATTCAAACCTGGAAACTTGTGACTGAGAGATAAGTGTGTTACCAACTGAGCCATGACTGACATTGGTCAGACCAATCAAAATCTCAGTCACACTTGTGGACTGAAAGGAAGTGTTCAGCAGAGCAATCACCCTATATGTGTCTTGTCTCCCCAGTGTAGAGGAGTCTGCTTTGTGTGCAACAAATAAGTATGTTATATAGAAAGAAGTACACGTAAATTGTCATTTCTCCTGGAAAGAGCATTTGGGGCCTGGCAGGATGTAAAGGGAGAAGACAAGTGGACAGGTGCATCCCCTGTGTTTGCATAGGTAGGCACCATGGGAAGGGAAGTTGAGTATGAAGATAGAGTGTCTCAGAGAGAACAGTCACTTCGGAATGCAGTAAAAAGGAGAGAGGTCTGCTTGGTGGTGGCACTGTGCTGGTAGAAATGGTGGAGGGTGATACATTGAATTTGGAGACCAGTAGGGTGGAAAATAGCTCAAGGGGAATACTGTCCTAGTTCTGGACAGAGTGCAGCACATTCAGACGGAGGGGATTAGAGAATTTAATGATGAGGGGCAGCAGGTTGATGAGAAATAGGAAGGGCCAAAGACAGAACCTTGGGGAACACCAGAAGTAACGGTACAGGAGCAGAAAGAGAAACCATTGCAAGTATTTTTTTGGCTATGATTAGATAGATAATAATTAGGTGAAAGCAGGCCCACTCAGCTGGATGACAGTGGAGAGGCATTGGAAGGAGGATGGTCTGGTCATGTCGAAGGCTGCAGACAAGTGAAGAAGGACATGGTGGGATAATTTACCTCTGTCACAGTCACCAAGGCTGGAATCTAAGAAGATGGTTTGGAGAAGAAAACAGAGGCCAGGGGTTATCTTTGCATTCCACAATACCCTGGAATGGTGAGCAGTTTAAGATATGAGACCTGGATCCGATAATGTTTAAGTGGTCCAGCTGGATCCAGTGGTTGTTGGCTAAACCAGTTAATGAACATACAAGTAGGGAGCAGGAATAGGCCATTCAGCCCCTTGAGCCTGCTCTGCCATTTATCAAGGCTGATCTGATAGTAACCTGAAATCTGTATCTCGCCTACCCCTGTTAACCTATGCTTATCAAGAATCTATCCACCTTGACCTTAAAAATATTCAAAGACTCTGCTTTCACCACTTTTTCAGGAAGAGACTTCCAAAGACTCACAAGTCTCAGAGAAAAAAGTTTACCTCATCTCTGTTTTAAATGGGCAACCTCTTATTTTTAAACAGTGACCCTCTAGTTCCAGATTTTCCACAAGAGGAAAGATCCTCTCCACATCCACCCTGTCAAGACCATTCAGCATCATAAATGTTTCAATCAAGTCACCTCTTACTATTCTAAACTCCAGAGCATACAAGCCTAACCTGTCCAACCTTTCCTCATAAGATAACCTGCCCATTTCAGGAATTAGTCTGGTAAACCTTCTCTGACCTGCTTCCAATGCTTTTACATCCTTCCTTAAATAAGGTACACAGTACTCCAGATCTGGTCACACTAGTGCTCTGTATAACTGAAGCAAAACCTCCCTACTTTTGTATTCAATTCTCCTCGCAATAAATGACAACATTCTATTAGCTTTCCTAATCACTTACTGGACCTGCAAACCAGCCTTTTGTGATTCATGCACTACGACACACAGATACATCTGCATCTCAAAGTTTAGATAATATGCTTCTCTTTTATTCTTCCTGCCAACATTGACAATTTCATATTTTCCCACATAAAACTCTATTGCCAGATCTTTGCCCACTCCCTTAATCTATCAATATATTTTTGCAGGCTCCTTATGTCCTCTTTACAATTTACTTTCCTACCTATCTTTGTGTTATCAGCAAATTTGGCAACCATCCATTCATCCAAGTTATTTATATAAATTGTAAACAGTTGAGGGCCCAGCACTGATCCATGTGGCACACCACTTGTTACACCTCGTCAACCTGAAAATGACCCATTAATGCCTACTCTCCTGTTAGACAGCCAACCTTCTATCCATGCTAATATGTTACCCTCTATACCATGAGCTTTAACTTTCTGCAATAACCTTTGATGTGGCACTTCATCAAATGCCTCTGGGAATCTGAGTACACTACATCCATTAGTTCCCCTTTTTCCATGGCACAAGTTACTTCCTCAAAGAACTCCAATATGTTGGAAAAAATGATCTCCATTTCACAAAGTCATGCTGACTCTGCTTAATTATCTTCACTTATCCAAGTGCCCTGATATAACTGCTTTAATAAAAGCTTCTAATATTTTCCTTATAAAAGAGGTTAAGCTAACTGGCCTGCAGTTTCCCGCTTTCTCTCTCCTTCCCTTTTTCAATAATGGAGAAACATTTGCTACCTTCCAATCTAATGGGACCTTGCCCGAATCTGGGGAGTTTCAGAAAATTAGAACCAATGAATCAAATAAATCACTACCCACTTCATTTAAGATCCAAGGATGAGGCACATCAGGATCCAGTTACTTGTCAGCAGTGCACAGTGGAACAGACAAAGAAACAATCCATATCCAGACGCAGTGCACAGTGGGATAGACACAAACAAAATCCCCATTCACACACGGGTCACAGCGAGACAGACAGAAACACATTCCCCATCAACACACAGTGGATATCGAGACATCCACAAACAAATACAGTGTAAACACACAGTGCAGACTGAGACAGACACAAGAACAATCCCCATCCACACAGTGCACAGTGAGACAGACATGAACTCAATCCCCATCCACACATAGTGCACAGTGAGACAGGCACAAACACAATCTCCATCCACACCGTGCACAGTGAGACAGACACAAAGACAATCCAATCCACACACAGTGCACAGTGAGACAGACACAAAGACAATCTTATCCACAAACAGTGCACAGTGAGACAGGCATAAACACAAGCCCCATCCACTCTCAATGCACAGTGAGACAGACGCAAACACAATCCCCATCCACACAAAGTGCACAATGAAGCAGACGCAAACACAACCCCATCCACATACAGTGCTCAATGAGACAGGCACAAACACATTCCCCATCCCCACACAGTGCACAGTGAGACAGAAACAAACAAATTCCCCATCCACACACAGTGCACAGTGAGACAGGCACAAACACATTCCCCATCCACACACTGTGTATTGTGAGACAGATATAAACATAATTCCCATCCAAACACAGTGCTCAATGTGACATAGACAAACACATTCCCCTTTCACATAAAGTGCACAGTAAGACAGGCAGAAACAAATTCTCCATCCACACACACTGCATAGTGAGAGTGGAACAAAAAAATTCCCATCCACACACACTGCACAGTGAGACACACACAAACACAATTCCTATCCAAATGAATGCACAGTGAGACAAACAAAGGAACAACCCGCATCCACATACTGTGCACAGTGAGACAGGCACAAAAACATTACACAGACACAGATATTGCAAATTGAGACAGAAACAAACACATTTCCCATCCACACACAGTGAAAATTCAGACTGGCACAAACACATACAGCATCCACACAGTGCACAGTGAGGCAGCCACAGAAGCAATCCACATACAAATAAATGAACAGTGAGATAGGAACAAACAGAATCTGCATGCACAGACAGTGCACAGTGAGACAGGAACAAAGACAATCACCATCACAGCACCATGCACAGTGAGGCAGACATAAATACAATCCCCTTCCAAACACAGTGCACAATGAGACAGACACAAGCACAATCCTCATCCACACAGAGTGCACAGTGAGACAGACACAAACACGATCCTCATCCACATACTGTGCACTGTGAGACAGACACAAACAAAAACCCCATCCACACACAGTGTGCAGTGAGACAGCCACAAACAGAACTCCCATCCACACACAGTGTACATTGAGACAGGCACAGGCATATTCCCCATCCACACAGAGTGCCCAGTGAGAAAGGCATAGACACTATTCCCATTCACACACATTACACAGTGAGACAGGCACAAACACAATCCCAATCTGGGCACAGTGCACAGTAAGACAGCCACAAACACAATCACCATATAAACAGACTGCAGAGTGAGACAGACACAAGCACAAACACCAACCAGAGATAATGCACAGTGAGACAGACACAAACACACTCACCATCCACACACTGTGCACCGTGGACAGACACAAACAAAAACCCCAGCCACACACAGTGTACAGTGAGACAGCCACAAACACAATCCCCATCCACACACAGTGCACAGTGAGACAGATGCAAACACAATCCCCATCGACACACAGTGCACAGTGAGACAGGCACAAACGCAATCCCCATCCACACACAGTGCAGTCAGAGACAGACACAAAAACAATCCCCATCCATACACAGTGCACAGTGAGACAGAAATAAACACAATCCAGATCCACACACAGTACACAGTGGGATAGACACAAACACAATTCCCATCCACACCCAGTACACAGTGATACAGACATTAACTCAATCCCCATTTACAAACACAGTGCACAGTGAGACAGACAACCACCAACTCCATCCACACGCAGTGCACAGTGAGAGCGAAACAAACAAAATCCCCATACTCACAGATTGCACAGAAAGGCTGGGGCAGACACAATCCCCATCCACAAGCTGTGCACATTGAGAGAGGCACAAACACAATCACCATCAACACACAGTGCACAGCGAGACAGACACAAACAGAATCCTCATGTACAGTCCAGTGCACAGTGAGACAGGAACAAACACAATCACCATCACAACTCAATGCACAGTGAGAAAGATATAAATAAAATCCCCTTCCAAACATAGTGCACAATGAGACAGCACAAACACAACCTCCATCCACACACAGTGCACAGTGAGACAGATGGAAACACAATTCCCATCCACACAGTGAACAGTGAGACAGATACAAACACAATCCCCATCCACACACAGTGCTCAGTGAGACAGCAAAAATACAATCCCCATCCAGACAAATTGCACAGTGAGACAGGCACAAACTAAATCCACATCCACACACGGGTCACAGTGAGACAGACAGAAACACATCCCCCATCCACACACAGTGGACACTGAGACAGCCACAAACACATACAGCATCAACACACAGTGCAGACTGAGACAGACACAAAAACAAATCCCATCCACACAGTGCACAGTGTGACAGAAATAAACACAATCCAGATCCACACACAGTACACAGTGGGATAGACACAAACACAATCCTCATCCACACACAGTGCACAGTGAGACAGACATGAACTCAATCCCCAATTAAACACACAGTGCACAGTGATACAGACACAACCACCAACTCCATCCACACGCAGTGCACAGTGAGAGAGACACAAACAAAATCCCCATACTCACAGATTGCACAGAAAGTCAGGGGCATACACAATCCCCATCCACAAGCTGTGCACATTGAAAGAGGCACAGACACAAACACCATCCACACACAGTGCACAGCGAGACAGAGAAGCAATCCACATACACATGTAGGGCCCAGTGAGACAGACACAAACAGAATCCGCATGCACAGACCAGTGCACAGTGAGACAGAAACAAACACAATCACCATCACAACACCATGCACAGTGAGACCGATATGAATAAAATCCCCTTACAAACGCAGTGCACAGTGAGACAGCCACAAACACAACCCCCATCCACACATAATGCGCAGTGAGATAGACACAAACACATTCCACATCCACATACTGTGCACTGTGAGACAGGCACAAACACGTTCCCCATCCAGACACACTGCACAGTGAGACAGACACAAACACATTTCCCATTCACACCACTGAACAGTGAGACACACACACAAACAAAATTCCCATCCAATCAGAATGCACAGTGAGACAGACAGAGGAAAACCCCCCATCCCCACACAGTGCACAGTGAGACAGGCATCAAAAACATTACACAGCCACTAACACTGCAATGAGAGTCAGACACAAACACATTTCCCATCCACACACACTGCACAATGTGACAGACATAAACACATTTGTGATTCACACACAATGCACCGTAAGAAACACAAACAGAATTCCCATCCACACACAATGCACATTGAGACAGGCACAGGCATATTCCCCATCCACACAGAGTGCACAGTTAGAAAGGCATAGACATTATCCCCATTCACACACATTACACAGTGAGACAGGCACAAACACAATCCCCATCCACACACAGTGCGCAGTGAGACAGACACAAACACATTAACCATCAACATGCCATGCCCAGTGAGGCAGGCAGAAGCACAATCCCCATCCACACACAGTGCACAGTGAAACAGACATAAGCACAATCCCCATTCACACAGAGTGCACAGTGAGAAAGACACAAACACAATCCCTATCCACACATAGTTCACAGTGAGACAGACACAAACACAATCCCCATGCACAAAGTGCACAGTGAGACAGACGCAAACAAAATCCCCATCCACACAAAGTGCAGAGAGAGAAAGACACAAAAACAATCCCCATCCAGACGCAGTACACAGTGAGACAGACACAAACACATTAACCATCAACATGTCATGCCCTGTGAGGCAAGCAGAAGAACGATCCCCATCCACACACAGTGCACAGTGCAACAGACACAAGCACAATCCCCATCCACACAGAGTGCACAGTGAGAAAGACACAAACACAATCCCTATCCACGCACAGTGCACAGTGAGACAGACACAAACACAACCTCATCCAAATACAGTGCACAGTGAGACAGGCACAAACACATTCCCCATCCACACACAGTGCAGAGTGAGACAGACACAAACAAATTCCCCATCCACACACAGTGCACAGTGAGACAGGCTCAAACATATTCCCCATCCACCCAGAGTGCAGAGTAAGACAGGCACAAACACATATCCCTTCCACACAAAATGCACACTGAGACAGACATAAACACAACCCCCATCTACAGACAGTGCACAGTGAGGCAGGCACAAACACATTCCCCATCCACACGCAGTGTAATGTGAGACAGATATAAACATAATTCCCATCCAAACACAGTGCTCAATAAGACATAGACAAACACATTCCCCATCCACGCACAGTGTACATTAAGACAGGCAGAAACAAATTCTCCATCCACACACAGTGCATAGTGAGACTGGAACAAAAAATTTCCCATCAACACCCACTGCACAGTGAGACACATACAAACACAATTCCTATCCAAATGCAGTGCACAGTGAGACAAACAAAGGAACAACCCCCATCCACATACTGTGCACAGTGAGACAGGCACAAAAACATTACACAGACACAGATATTGCAAATTGAGACAGAAACAAACACATTTCCCATCCACACACAGTGAAAATTCAGACTGGCACAAACACATACAGCATCCACACAGTGCACAGTGAGGCAGCCACAGAAGCAATCCACATACAAATAAATGAACAGTGAGATAGGAACAAACAGAATCTGCATGCACAGACAGTGCACAGTGAGACAGGAACAAAGACAATCACCATCACAGCACCATGCACAGTGAGGCAGACATAAATACAATCCCCTTCCAAACACAGTGCACAATGAGACAGACACAAGCACAATCCTCATCCACACAGAGTGCACAGTGAGACAGACACAAACACGATCCTCATCCACATACTGTGCACTGTGAGACAGACACAAACAAAAACCCCATCCACACACAGTGTGCAGTGAGACAGCCACAAACAGAACTCCCATCCACACACAGTGTACATTGAGACAGGCACAGGCATATTCCCCATCCACACAGAGTGCCCAGTGAGAAAGGCATAGACACTATTCCCATTCACACACATTACACAGTGAGACAGGCACAAACACAATCCCAATCTGGGCACAGTGCACAGTAAGACAGCCACAAACACAATCACCATATAAACAGACTGCAGAGTGAGACAGACACAAGCACAAACACCATCCAGAGATAATGCACAGTGAGACAGACACAAACACACTCACCATCCACACACTGTGCACCGTGGACAGACACAAACAAAAACCCCAGCCACACACAGTGTACAGTGAGACAGCCACAAACACAATCCCCATCCACACACAGTGCACAGTGAGACAGGCACAAACGCAATCCCCATCCACACACAGTGCAGTCAGAGACAGACACAAAAACAATCCCCATCCATACACAGTGCACAGTGAGACAGAAATAAACACAATCCAGATCCACACACAGTACACAGTGGGATAGACACAAACACAATTCCCATCCACACCCAGTACACAGTGATACAGACATTAACTCAATCCCCATTTACAAACACAGTGCACAGTGAGACAGACAACCACCAACTCCATCCACACGCAGTGCACAGTGAGAGCGAAACAAACAAAATCCCCATACTCACAGATTGCACAGAAAGGCTGGGGCAGACACAATCCCCATCCACAAGCTGTGCACATTGAGAGAGGCACAAACACAATCACCATCAACACACAGTGCACAGCGAGACAGACACAAACAGAATCCTCATGTACAGTCCAGTGCACAGTGAGACAGGAACAAACACAATCACCATCACAACTCAATGCACAGTGAGAAAGATATAAATAAAATCCCCTTCCAAACATAGTGCACAATGAGACAGCACAAACACAACCTCCATCCACACACAGTGCACAGTGAGACAGATGGAAACACAATTCCCATCCACACAGTGAACAGTGAGACAGATACAAACACAATCCCCATCCACACACAGTGCTCAGTGAGACAGCAAAAATACAATCCCCATCCAGACAAATTGCACAGTGAGACAGGCACAAACTAAATCCACATCCACACACGGGTCACAGTGAGACAGACAGAAACACATCCCCCATCCACACACAGTGGACACTGAGACAGCCACAAACACATACAGCATCAACACACAGTGCAGACTGAGACAGACACAAAAACAAATCCCATCCACACAGTGCACAGTGTGACAGAAATAAACACAATCCAGATCCACACACAGTACACAGTGGGATAGACACAAACACAATCCTCATCCACACACAGTGCACAGTGAGACAGACATGAACTCAATCCCCAATTAAACACACAGTGCACAGTGATACAGACACAACCACCAACTCCATCCACACGCAGTGCACAGTGAGAGAGACACAAACAAAATCCCCATACTCACAGATTGCACAGAAAGTCAGGGGCATACACAATCCCCATCCACAAGCTGTGCACATTGAAAGAGGCACAGACACAAACACCATCCACACACAGTGCACAGCGAGACAGAGAAGCAATCCACATACACATGTAGGGCCCAGTGAGACAGACACAAACAGAATCCGCATGCACAGACCAGTGCACAGTGAGACAGAAACAAACACAATCACCATCACAACACCATGCACAGTGAGACCGATATGAATAAAATCCCCTTACAAACGCAGTGCACAGTGAGACAGCCACAAACACAACCCCCATCCACACATAATGCGCAGTGAGATAGACACAAACACATTCCACATCCACATACTGTGCACTGTGAGACAGGCACAAACACGTTCCCCATCCAGACACACTGCACAGTGAGACAGACACAAACACATTTCCCATTCACACCACTGAACAGTGAGACACACACACAAACAAAATTCCCATCCAATCAGAATGCACAGTGAGACAGACAGAGGAAAACCCCCCATCCCCACACAGTGCACAGTGAGACAGGCATCAAAAACATTACACAGCCACTAACACTGCAATGAGAGTCAGACACAAACACATTTCCCATCCACACACACTGCACAATGTGACAGACATAAACACATTTGCGATTCACACACAATGCAACGTAAGAAACACAAACAGAATTCCCATCCACACACAATGCACATTGAGACAGGCACAGGCATATTCCCCATCCACACAGAGTGCACAGTTAGAAAGGCATAGACATTATCCCCATTCACACACATTACACAGTGAGACAGGCACAAACACAATCCCCATCCACACACAGTGCGCAGTGAGACAGACACAAACACATTAACCATCAACATGCCATGCCCAGTGAGGCAGGCAGAAGCACAATCCCCATCCACACACAGTGCACAGTGAAACAGACATAAGCACAATCCCCATTCACACAGAGTGCACAGTGAGAAAGACACAAACACAATCCCTATCCACACATAGTTCACAGTGAGACAGACACAAACACAATCCCCATGCACAAAGTGCACAGTGAGACAGACGCAAACAAAATCCCCATCCACACAAAGTGCAGAGAGAGAAAGACACAAAAACAATCCCCATCCAGACGCAGTACACAGTGAGACAGACACAAACACATTAACCATCAACATGTCATGCCCTGTGAGGCAAGCAGAAGAACGATCCCCATCCACACACAGTGCACAGTGCAACAGACACAAGCACAATCCCAATCCACACAGAGTGCACAGTGAGAAAGACACAAACACAATCCCTATCCACGCACAGTGCACAGTGAGACAGACACAAACACAACCTCATCCAAATACAGTGCACAGTGAGACAGGCACAAACACATTCCCCATCCACACACAGTGCAGAGTGAGACAGACACAAACAAATTCCCCATCCACACACAGTGCACAGTGAGACAGGCTCAAACATATTCCCCATCCACCCAGAGTGCAGAGTAAGACAGGCACAAACACATATCCCTTCCACACAAAATGCACACTGAGACAGACATAAACACAACCCCCATCTACAGACAGTGCACAGTGAGGCAGGCACAAACACATTCCCCATCCACACGCAGTGTAATGTGAGACAGATATAAACATAATTCCCATCCAAACACAGTGCTCAATAAGACATAGACAAACACATTCCCCATCCACGCACAGTGTACATTAAGACAGGCAGAAACAAATTCTCCATCCACACACAGTGCATAGTGAGACTGGAACAAAAAATTTCCCATCAACACCCACTGCACAGTGAGACACATACAAACACAATTCCTATCCAAATGCAGTGCACAGTGAGACAAACAAAGGAACAACCCCCATCCACATACTGTGCACAGTGAGACAGGCACAAAAACATTACACAGACACAGATATTGCAAATTGAGACAGAAACAAACACATTTCCCATCCACACACAGTGAAAATTCAGACTGGCACAAACACATACAGCATCCACACACATTGCACAGTGAGACAGACACAAACACAATCCCCTTTCACACACACTGCACAGTGAGGCAGCCACAGAAGCAATCCACATACACATAAATGAACAGTGAGATAGGAACAAACAGAATCTGCATGCACAGACAGTGGACAGTGAGACAGGAACAAACACAGTCACCATCACAGCACAATGCACAGTGAGGCAGACATAAATACAATCCCCTTCCAAACACAGTGCACAATGAGACAGCCACAAACACAACCGCCATTCGCACACAGTGCACAGTGAGACAAACACAAGCACAAACCTCATCCACACACACTGCACAGTGAGACAGACACAAACACAAATCCCATCCACACACAGTGCACAGTGAGACAGGCACAAACACAATCCCCATCCACACACAGTGCAGACAGAGACAGACACAAAAACAATCCCCATCCATACACAGTGCACAGTGAGACAGAAATAAACACAATCCAGATCCACACACAGTACACACTAGGATAGACACAAGCACAACCCCCATCCACACCCAGTACACAGTGATACAGACATTAACTCAATCCCCATTTGCAAATACAGTGCACAGTGATACAGCCAACCACCAACTCCATCCACACGCAGTGCACAGTGAGACCGACACAAACAAAATCCCCATATTCACAGATTGCACAGAAAGGCAGGGGCAGGCACAATCCCCATCCACAAGCTGTGCACATTGAGAGAGGCACAAACACAATCACCATCAACACACAGTGCACAGCGAGACAGACACAAACAGAATCCGCATGCACAGACCAGTGCACAGTGAGACAGGAGCAAACACAATCACCATCACAACTCAATGCAAAATGAGACAGATATAAATAAAATCCCCTTCCAAACATAGTGCACAATGAGACAGCACAAACACAATCCCCATCCACACACAGTGCAAAGTGAGACAGATGGAAACACAATTCCCATCCACACAAAGTGCACAGTGAGATAGGCACAAACACAATCCCCATTCACATAGTGTGCACAATGTGACAGAAATAAAAACAATCCAGATCCACGCACAGTACACAGTGGGATAGACATAAACACAATCCCCATCCACACACAGTGCATAGTGAGACAGACATTAACTCAATCCCCATTTACACACACAGTGCACAGTGATACAGACAACCACCAACTCCATCCACACACAGTGCACAGTGAGAGCGAAACAAACAAAATCCCCATACTCACAGATTGCACAGAACATCAAGGGTAGACACAACCCCATCCACAAGCTGTGCACATCGAGAGAGGCACAAACACAATCACCATCCACACACAGTGTACAGCGAGACAGACACAAACAGAATCCACATGCAAAGACCAGTGCACAGTGAGACTGGAACGACCACAATCACCATCACAACGCCATGCATAGTGAGACAGATATGAATAAAATCCCCTTCCAAACACAGTGCACAGTGAGACAGCCACAAACACAACCCCCATCCACACATAATGCTCAGTGAGATAGACACAAACACATTCCAAATCCACACCTTGCACTTTGAGACAGGCACAAATACGTTTCCCATCCAGACACACTGCGCAGTGAGACAGGCACAAACATATTTACCATTCACACCACTGAACAGTGAGACACACACAAACACAATTCCTATCCAATCACAATGCATAGTGAGACAGAGAGAGGAAAAACCCCCATCCCCATACAGTGCACAGTGAGACACGCATGAGCACATTCCCCTTCCACCCACAGTGCCCAGTGAGAAAGGCATCAAAAACATTACACAGCCACTAACACTGCAATGAGAGTCAGACACAAACACATTTCGCATTCACACACACTGCACAATGTGACAGACATAAACACATTTGCAATTCACACACAGTCCACCATAAGAAACACAAACAAAATTCCCATCCAAACACAATGCACATTGAGAGAGGCACAGGCATATTCCCCATCCACACAGAGTGCACAGTGAGAAAGGCATAGATATTATGCCATTCACGCACATTACACAGTGAGACAATCAAAAACACAATCCCCTTCTGGGCACAATGTGCAGTAAGACAGGCACAAACACAATCACCATACAAACACAGTGCACAATGAGACACCACAAACACAATACCTATCAACACACAGTGCACAGTGAGACAGATGCAAACACAAACCCTATCTACACAGTGCAGAGTGAGACAGACACAAACACAATTCCCATCCACACATAGTGCACAGTGAGACAGACACAAAGACAATCTTATGCACACACAGTGTACAGTGAGATAGGCATAAACACAATTCCCATCTACACTCAATGCACAGTGAGACAAACACAAACATAATCCCCATCCACACAAAGTGCACAAGTGAGAAAGACACAAACACATTAACCATCAACACACCATGCACCGTGAGGCAGGCAGAAGCACAACCCCCATCCACACACAGTGCACAGTGAAACAGACACAAGCACAATCCCCATCCACACACAGTGCACAGTGAGAAAGACACAAACACAAACTCTATCCAAGCACAGTGCGCAGTGAGACAGACACAAACACAATCCCCATCCACAAAATGCACAGAGAGACAGACACAAACACAACCCCATCCACATACAATGCACAGTGAGACAGGCACAAACACATTCCCCATCCACTCACAGTGCACAGTGAGACAGAAACAAACAAATTCCACATCCACACACAGTGCACAGTGAGACAGGCACAAACATGTTCCCCATCCATACAGAGTGCAGATTGAGACAGGCACAAACACATACCCCTTCCACGAAAAGTGCACACAGGCACAAACACATTCACCATCCACACACAGTGCGCAGTGAGACAGACGCAAACACAGTCCTCAACCACATATAGTGCACAGTGAGACAGGGACAAACACAATCTCCATCCACACAATGCGCAGTGAGACAGACACAAAGTCAATCTTATCCACACACAGTGCACAGTGAGACAGGCATAAACAAAATCTCCATCCAAACTCAATGCAGAGTGAGACAGACCCAAACACAATCCCCATCCACACAGTACACAGTGAGACAGACAAAAACACAGTCCCTATCCGCACAAAGTGCACAGTGAGGCAGACGCAAACACAATCCCCATCCACACATTGCACAGTGAGACAGACACAAACACAATCCACATCCAAATACAGTGCACAGTGAGAAAGACACAAACACAATCCCCATCCACACAAAGTGCACAGTGAGACAGGCACAAACAACATCCACACCAACACATCGTGCACAATGAAACAGACTCAAACACAATCACCATCCACACAAAGTGCACAGTGAGAAAGACACAAACAAATCCCCCAACCACACACAATGCGCAGTGAGACAGACACAAACAAATTCCTCCTCCACACACAGTGCAGAGTGAGACAGGCAAAAACACATATCCCTTCCACACGTAATGCACACTGAGACAGACATAAACACAACCCCCATCTACAGACAGTGCACAGTGAGGCAGGCACAAACACATATCCCATCCACACACAGTGTATAGTGAGACAGATTAAACACAATTCCGATCCAAACAAAGTGCTCAATGTGACATAGACAAACACAGTCCCCCTCCACACAAAGTGCACAGTGAGACAGGCACAAACACAATCCACATCCAAATACAGTGCACAGTGAGACAGATGCAAACACAATCCCCATCCACACATTGCACAGCGAAACAGACGCAAACACAATCCCCATCCAAACATTGCACAGTGAGAAAGACACAAACACAATCCCCATCCACACAAAGTGCACAGTGAGACAAGCACAAACAAAATCCACACCAACACATCGTGCACAATGAAACAGACTCAAACACAATCCCCATCCACACAAAGTGCACGGTGAGAAAGACACAAACAAATCCCCCAACCACACACAGTGCGCAGTGAGACAGACACAAACAAATCCCCCAACCACACACAGTGCGCAGTGAGACAGACACAAACAAATTCCTCCTCCACACACAGTGCAGAGTGAGAAAGGCAAAAACACATATCCCTTCCACACGTAATGCACACTGAGACAGACATAAACACAACCCCCATCTACAGACAGTGCACAGTGAGGCAGGCACAAACACATATCCCATCCACCCACAGTGTATAGTGAGACAGATTAAACACAATTCCCATCCAAACAAAGTGCTCAATGTGACATAGACAAACACAGTCCCCCTCCACACAAATTGCACAGTGAGACAGGCACAAACACAATCCCCATCCACACATTGCACAGTTAGACAGACACAAACACAATCTCCATGCACACAGTGCACGATGAGACAGACACAAAGACAATCCTATCCACACAAAGTGCACAGTGAGGCAGATGCAAACACAATCCCCGTCTACATATTGCACAGTGAGACAGACGCAAACACACTCCCCATCCACACATTGCACAGTTAGACAGACGCAAACACTATCCCCATCCAAACATTGCACCGTGAGAAAGACACAAACACAATCCCCATCCACACAAAGTGCACAGTGAGACAGGCACAAACAAAATCCACACCAATACATCGTGCACAATGAAACAGACTCAAACACAATCCCCATCCACACAAAGTGCACAGTGAGAAAGACACAAACAAATCCCCCAACCACACACAGTGCGCAGTGAGACAGACACAAACAAATCCCCCAACCACACACAGTGCGCAGTGAGACAGACACAAACAAATTCCTCCTCCACACACAGGGCAGTGTGAGAAAGGCAAAAACACATATCCCTTCCACACGTAATGCACACTGAGACAGACATAAACACAACCCCCATCTACAGACAGTGCACAGTGCGGCAGGCACAAACACATATCCCATTCACCCACAGTGTATAGTGAGACAGATTAAACACAATTCCCATCCAAACAAAGTGCTCAATGTGACATAGACAAAAACAGTCCCCCTCCACACAAATTGAACATTGAGACAGGCACAAACACAATCCACATCCAAATACAGTGCACAGTGAGACAGACGCAAACACAATCCCCATCCACACATTGCACAGTTAGACAGACACAAACACAATCTCCAAGCACACATTGCACGATGAGACAGACACAAAGACAATCCTATCCACACAAAGTGCACAGTGAGGCAGATGCAAACACAATCCCCATCTACATATTGCACAGTGAGACAGACGCAAACACACTCCCCATCCACACATTGCACAGTTAGACAGACACAAACACAATCTCAATGCACACAGTGCACGATGAGACAGACACAAAGACAATCCTATCCACACACAGTGCACAGTGAGACAGGCATAAACACAATCCCCATCCACATTCAATGTGCAGTGAGACAGACGCAAACACAATCCCCATCCACACATTGCACAGCGAAACAGACGCAAACACAATCCCCATCCAAACATTGCACCGTGAGAAAGACACAAACACAATCCCCATCCACACAAAGTGCACAGTGAGACAGGCACAAACAAAATCCACACCAATACATAGTGCACAATGAAACAGACTCAAACACAATCCCCATCCACACAAAGTGCACAGTGAGAAAGACACAAACAAATCCCCCAACCACACACAGTGCGCAGTGAGACAGACACAAACAAATCCCCCAACCACACACAGTGCGCAGTGAGACAGGCATAAACACAATCCCCATCCACATTCAATGTGCAGTGAGACAGACGCAAACACAATCCCCATCCACACATTGCACAGCGAAACAGACGCAAACACATTCCCCATCCAAACATTGCACAGTGAGAAAGACACAAACACAACCCCCATCCACACAAAGTGCACAGTGAGACAGGCACAAACAAAATCCACACCAACACATTGTGCACAATGAAATAGACTCAAACACAATCCCCATCCACACAAAGTGCACAGTGAGAAAGACACAAACAAATCCCCCAACCACACACAGTGCGCAGTGAGACAGACACAAACAAATTCCTCCTCCACACACAGTGCAGAGTGAGACAGGCAAAAACACATACCTTCCACACGTAATGCACACTGAGACAGACATAAACACAACCCCCATCTACATGGGGACAGTGCAGAGTGAGGCAGGCACAAACACATATCCCATCCACACACAGTGTATAGTGAGACAGATTAAACACAATTCCCATCCAAACAAAGTGCTCAATGTGACATAGACAAACACAGTCCCCTTCCAGACAAATTGCACAGTGAGACAGGCACAAACACAATCCCCATACACACACAGTGCAGACTGAAACAGGCACAAAATCAATCCCCATCCTCACACAGTGCACAGTGTGACAGAAATAAACACAATCCAGACTCACACACAGTACACAGTGGGATAGACACAAACACAATCCCCATCCACACACAGTGAAAATTGAGACAGACACAAAAACAATCCCCAGCCACGCACAGTGCGCAGTGAGACAGACATTAACTGAATCCCCATTTACACACACAGTGCACAGTGATACAGACAGAACCACCAATTCCATCCACATGCAGTGCACAGTGAGAGAGACACAAACAAAATCCCCATACTTTCAGATTGCACAGAAAGAGACAGACAGATGAGCAATCCACATACACACATAGTGCACAGTGAGACAGACACAAACAGAATCCACATGCACAGATCAGTGCACATTGAGACAGAAACAAACACAATCACCATCACAACACCATGCACAGTGAGACAGATATAAATAAAATCCCCTTCCAAACACAGTGCAAAGTGAGACAGCCACAAACACAACCCCCATCCACACATAATGCGTAGTGATATAGACACAAACACATTCCACATCCACACACAGTGCACCATGAGACATACACAAACAAAATCCATATCTACACATTGCACAGTGAGCCAGACACAAACAAAATCCCTATCCACACACAGTGTGCAGTGAGTCAGACACAAAGACAATCCTCATCCACACAAAGTGCACAGTGAGACAGACATGAACAGATTTGCGATTCACACACAGTGTACCGTAGGAAACACAAACAGAATTCCCATTCACACCTTTCACATTGAGACAGGCACAGGCATATACCACATCCACCAGAGTGCACAGTGTGAAAGGCACAGACATTATCCCCATCAACACACATTACACAGTGAGACAGGAAAAACACAATCCCTTTGTGGACACAGTGCACAGTAAGACAGGCACAAACACAATCACCATACAAACATAGTGCACAGTGAGACACCACAAACACAATCACTATCAATACACAGTGCACAGTGAGACAGATGCAAACACAATCTCCATCCACATATTGCACAGTGAGACAGACGCAAACACAATCCCCATATACATATTGCACAGTGAGACAGACACAAACCCATCCCCATCCACACAAAGTGCACAGTTAGACAGACGCAAACACAATCCCCATCAATACATCGTGCACAGTGAGACAGACTCAAACAAAATCCCCATCCACACAAAGTGCACAATGAGAAAGACGCAAACACATTAACCATCAACACACCATGTCCAGTGAGGCAGGCAGAAGCCCAATCCCCACCCACACAGAGTGCACAGTGAGAAACACACAAACATATTCCCTGTCCAAGCACAGTGCACAATGAGACTGACACAAAAACAATTTACATCCACAAAATGCACATTGAGACAGACTCAAACACAACCCCATCCACATACAGTGCACAGTGAGACAGGCAGAAACACATTCCCCAACCACACACATTGCACAGTGAGACAGACACAAACAAATTCCCCATCCACACACAAAGCACAGTGAGACAGGTACAAACAAATTCCCCATCCACACACAGGCAGAGTGAGAGAGGCACAAATACATACACCTTCCAAACATTGCACAGTGAGACAGACAGAAACACAATCTCCATTCACAGAAATTGCACAGTGAGACAGACACAAACACAATCTCCATTCACACAAATTGCACAGTGAAACAGACACAAACACAATCCCCATCCACACAAAGTGCACAGTGAGAAAGAAGCAATCACAATCCCCATCCAGATGCACTGCACAGTGAGACCGACACAAACAAATTCCCCATCCACACACAGTGCACAGTGAGACAGACACAAACACAATTCCCATCCACAAAATGCACACTGAGACAGGCACAAACATATTCCCCATCCACACACAGTGCAGAGTGAGAGAGACACAAACACATATCCCTTCCACACGAAATGCACACTGAGACACGCACAAACGTATTCCCCATGCACACACTGGGCAGAGTGAGACAGACACAAACACATATCCCTTCCAAACAAAACGCACACTGAGACAGACATAAGCAGAACCCCCATCTACAGACAGTGCACAGTGAGGTAGGCACAAACACATTCTCAATCCACACACAGTGTATAGTGAGACAGATATAAACACATGTTCCATCCAAACACAGTGCTCAATGTGACATAGACAAACACAATCCCCATCCACACACAGTGCAGACTGAGACAGACAGAAAAACAATCCCCATCCGCACTCACTGCACAGTGTGACAGAAATAATCTCAATCCAGATCCACACAATGTACACAGTGAGACAGACAGAAAGACAATCCCCATCCACACACAGTGCACAGTGAGACAGACATTTACTCAATCCCCATTTACACACACAGTGCAAAGTGATACAGACAGAACCACCAACTCCATCCACACGCAGTGCACAGTGAGAGAGACACAAACAAAATTCCCATGCTCACAGATTGCACAGCAAGTCAGGGGCAGACACAATCCCCATCCACAAGCTGTGCACATTGAGAGGTAGAAACACAATCACCATCCACACACAGTGCACAGCGAGACAGACAGAGAAGCAATCCACATACACACATAGCACAAAGTGAGACAGACACAAACAGAATCCGCATGCACAGACCAATGCACAGTGAGAGAGAAACAAACACAATCAGCACCACAACACCATGCACAGTGAGACAGATATAAATTAAATCCCTTTCCAAACACAGTGCACAGTGAGACAGCCACAAACACAACCCCCAACCAAACATAATGCACAGTGTGATAGAAACAAACACATTCCACATCCACACATTGCACTGTGAGACAGGCATAAACACATTTACCATTCACACCACTGAACATTGAGACACACACAAACACAATTCCTATCCAAACAAATGCACGGTGAGACAGACGGAGGAAAAACCCCCATCCCCACACAGTGCACAGTGAGGCAGGCACGAGCACATTCCCCTTCCATACACGGTGCCCAGTGAGAAAGGCATCAAAAACATTACACAGCCACTAACACTGCAATGAGAGACAGAAACAAACACAATCACCATCCACGCACAGTGCACAATGTAACAGACATAAACAGATTTACAATTCACACACAGACCACCGCAAGAAACACAAGCACAATTCCCATCCACACACAATGCACATTGAGAGAGGCACAGGCATATTCCCCATCCACACAGCGTGCACAGTGAGAAAGGCATAGATATTATGCCATTCACGCACATTACACAGTGAGACAATCAAAAACACAATCCCCTTCTGGGCACAATGTGCAGTAAGACAGGCTGAACACAATCACCATACAAACATAGTGCACAGTGAGAAACCACAAACACAATTCCTATCAACACACAGTGCACAGTGAGACAGATGCAAACACAATCCCTATCCACACAGTGCACAGTGAGACAGGCACAAACACAATCTCCATCCACACAGTGGAAAGTGAGACGGACACAAAGACAATCTTATGCACACACAGTGCACAGTGAGATAGGCATAAACATAATTCCCATCCACACTCAATGCACAGTGAGACAGGCACAAAAACAATACCCATCCACACAAAGTGCACAGTGAGAAAGACACAAATACAACCTCTATCCACACGGTGCGCAGTGAGACAGACACAAAGACAATCTTATCCACACACAGTGCACAGTGAGACAGACCCAAACACAATCCCCATCCACACATTGCACAGTGATACAGACGCACACACAATCCCCATATACATATTCCACAGTGAGACAGAGACAAACACAATACCCATCCACACAGTGCACAGTGAGACAGACACAAACACAATCCCCATCCACACAGTGCACAGTGAGACAGACACAAACACAATCCCAATCCACACAAAGTGCACAGTGAGACAGACCCAAACACAATCGCTACCCACACAGTGCACAGTGAGACAGACACAAACACAATCCACATCCACACAAATTGTACAGTGAGACAGATGCAAACACACCCCCATCCACACATTGCACAGTGAGACAGACGCAAACACAATCCCCATCCACACATTGCACAGCGTGACAGACGCAAACACAATACCCATCCACATAAAGTGCAAAGTGAGACAGGCACAAATAAAATCGCCATCAATATGTCGTGCACAGTGAGACAGACTCAAACAAAATCCCCATTCACACAAAGTGCACAGTGAGAAAGACGCAAACACATTTACCATCAACACAGCATGTCCAGTGAGGCAGGCAGAAGCACAGTCCCCACCCACACAGAGTGCACAGTGAGAAACACACAAACACATTCCCTGTCCATGCACAGTGCACAGTGAGACATACACAAAACAATCTACATCCACAAAATGCACATGGTGACAGACACAAATACAACCCTATCCACATACAGCGCACAGTGAGACAGGCAGAAACACATTCCCCATCCACACACATTGCACAGTGAGACAGACACAAACAAATTCCCCATCCACACACAGAGCACAGTGAGACAGGCACAAACAACATCCCCATCCACACACAGGCAGAGTGAGAGAGGCACAAATACACATACCTTCCACACATTGCACAGTGACACAGACAGAAACACAATCTCCATTCACACAAATTGCACAGTGAGACAGACACAAACACAATTCCCATCCACACAAAGTGCACAGTGAGACAGACGCAAACACAATCCCCATCCACACAAAGTGCACTGTGAGACAGGCACAAACACAATCCCCGTCCACACAAAGTGCACAGTGAGAAAGACACAATCACAATCCCCATCCAGATGCAGTGCACAGTGAGACAGACACAAACACATTAACCATCAACACATCATCCCCAGTGACGCAGGCAGAAGCACAATCCCTATCCATACACAGTGCACAGTGCAACAGACACAAGCAAAATCCCAATCCACACAGAATGCACAGTGAGAAGGAAAAAAAAAACACAATCCCTGTCCACGCACAGTGCACAGTGAGACACACACACACATAATTCCCATCCACAAAATGCTCAGTGAGACAGATACAAACACATTCCCCATCCACACACAGTGCACAGTGAGACAGACACAAACAAATTCCCCATCCACACACAGTGCACAGTGAGACAGGAACAAACATATTCCCCATCCACACACAGTGCAAAGAGAGACAGACAAAAACACATATCCCTTCCACACAAAATGCACACTGAGACAGGCACAAACCTATTCCCCATCCACACACAGTGCAGAGTGAGACAGACACAAACACATATCATTTCCACACAAAATGCACACTGAGACAGGCACAAACATATTCCCCATCCACACAGTGCACAGTGAGACAGACACAAACAAACACATATCCCTTCCACACAAAATGCACACTGAGACAGGCACAAACACATTCCCCATCCACACACAGTGAATAGTGAGACAGATATAAACACAATTCCCATCCAAACACAGTGCTCAGTTCGACATAGACAAACACAATCCCCATCCACACAAAGTGCACAGTGAGACAGGCACAAACACAATCCCCATCCGCACACAGTGCAGGCTGAGACAGACACAAAAACAATCCACATCCACACACAGTGCACAGTGAGACAGACATTAACTGAATCCCCATTTACACACACAGTGCACAGTGATACAGACACAACCACCAACTCCATCCACATGCAGTGCACAGTGAGAGAGACACAAATAAAATCCACATACATTCAGATTGCGCAGTGATATAGACACAAACTCATTCCACATGCACACACAGTGCACCGTGAGACAGACACAAACAAAATCCATATCTACACATTGCACAGTGAGCCAGACACAAACACAATCCCCATCCACACAATGTTCCCAGTGAGACAGACGCAAAAACAATTACCATCCACACATTGCACTGTGAGACAGAGACAAACAAAATCTCCATCCACACAGTGCACAGTGAGACAGATACAACACAATCTCCATCCACACAGTGCACAGTGAGACAGACACAAATACAATCATATCCACACACAGTGCACAGTGAGACAGGCTTATACACAATCCCCAGCCAATCACAATGCACAGTGAGACAGATGCAAACACAATTCCCTTTCCACACATTGCATAGTGAAACAGACGCAAACACAATCCCCAAACACACATTGCACAGTGAGAAATGCACAACCACCAACTCCATCCACATGCAGTGCACAGTGAGAGAGAAACAAACAAAATCCCCATACTCACAGATTGCACAGAAAGTCAGGGGCAGACACAACTCGCATCCACAAGCTGTGCACATTCAGAGTGCCACATACACAATCACCATCCACACACAGTGCACAGCGAGACAGACATGAACAGATTTGCGATTCATACACAGTTTACCGTAGGAAACACAAACACAATTCCCATCCACACACAATGCACATTGAGACAGGCACAGGCATATACACCATTCACAAGAGTGCACTGTGAGAAAGGCACAGACATTAACCCATTCACACATATTACACAGTGAGACAGGCAAAAACACAATCCCTTTGTGGGCACTGTGCATAGTAAGACAGGCACAAACACAATCACCATACAAACACAGTGCACAGTGAGACACCACAAACACAATCACTATCAGCACACAGTGCACAGTGAGACAGATGCAAACACAATCCCCATCGACACAGTTCACAGTGAGACAGACACAAACACAATCCCCATCCACACATAGTGCACAGTGAGCCAGGCACGAACACAACCTCCATCCACACAGTGGCCCGTGAGACAGACACGAAGACAATGCTATCCACACACAGTGCACAGTGAGACATTGATAGACACAATCCCCATTCACACTCAATGCACAGTGAGACAGATGCAAACACAATCTCCATCCACACAGAGCACAGTGAGACAGACACAAAGACAATGCTATTCACACACAGTGCACAGTGAGACAGCCATAAACTAATCCCCATCCACACAAAGTGCCCAGTGAGACAGGCACAAACACAATCCCTATACAAATGCCGTGCACAGTGAGACAGACAGAAACACAATCCCCATGCACACAAAGTGCACAGTGAGAAAGACACAATCACAATCCCCATCCAGATGCAGTGCACAGTGAGACAGACACAAACACATTAACCATCAACACACCATCCCCAGTGATGCAGGCAGAAGCACAATCCCCATCCACACGCAGTGCACAGTGCAAAAGACACAAGCAAGATCCCAATCCACACAGAGTGCACAGTGAGAAAGAAAAAAAACACAATCCCTGTCCACGCACAGTGCACAGTGAGACAGACACAAACACAATTCCCATCCACAAAATGCACACTGAGAAAGATGCAAACACATTCCCCATCCGCACATAGTGCGCAGTGAGACAGACACAAACAAATTCCCCCTCCACACACAGTGCAGAGTGAGACAGGCAAAAACAAATATCCCATCCACACAAAATGCACATAGAGACAGACAGAAACAGAACCCCTATCTACAGACAGTGCACAGTGAGGTAGGCACAAACACATTCCCAATCCACACACAGTGTATAGTGAGACAGATATAAACACATGTCCCATCCAAACACAGTGCTCAATCTGACATAGACAATCACAATCCCCATCCAGATGCACTGCACAGTGAGACCGACACAAACAAATTCCCCATCCACACACAGTGCACAGTGAGACAGACACAAACACAATTCCCATCCACAAAATGCACACTGAGACAGGCACAAACATATTCCCCATCCACACACAGTGCAGAGTGAGAGAGACACAAACACATATCCCTTCCACACGAAATGCACACTGAGACACGCACAAACATATTCCCCATGCACACACCGGGCAGAGTGAGACAGACACAAACACATATCCCTTCCAAACAAAATGCACACTGAGACAGACATAAGCAGAACCCCCATCTACAGACAGTGCACAGTGAGGTAGGCACAAACACATTCCCAATCCACACACAGTGTATAGTGAGACAGATATAAACACATGTTCCATCCAAACACAGTGCTCAATGTGACATAGACAAACACAATCCCCATCCACACACAGTGCAGACTGAGACAGACAGAAAAACAATCCCCATCCGCACTCACTGCACAGTGTGACAGAAATAATCTCAATCCAGATCCACACAATGTACACAGTGAGACAGACAGAAAGACAATCCCCATCCACACACAGTGCACAGTGAGACAGACATTAACTTAATCCCCATTTACACACACAGTGCACAGTGATACAGACAGAACCACTAACTCCATCCACACGCAGTGCACAGTGAGAGAGACACAAACAAAATTCCCATACTCACAGATTGCACAGAACGTCAGGGGCAGACACAATCCCCATACACAAATTGTGCACATTGAGAGGTAGAAACACAATCACCATCCACACACAGTGCACAGCGAGACAGACAGAGAAGCAATCCACATACAAACATAGTGCCCAGTGAGACAGAAACAAACAGAATCCGCATGCACAGACCAGTGCACAGTGAGACAGGAACAAAAACAATCAGCATTACAACACCATGCACAGTGAGACAGATATAAATAAAATCCCTTTCCAAACACTGTGCACAGTGAGACAGCCACAAACACAACCCCCATCCAAACATAACGCGCAGAGTGATAGAAACAAACACATTCCACATCCACACATTGCACTGTGACACAGGCACAAACACGTTCCCCATCCAGACAAACTGCGCAGTGAGACAGACACAAACACATTTACCATTCACACCACTGAACAGTGAGACACACACAAACACAATTCCTATCCAAACAAATGCACAGTGAGACAGACAGAGGAAAAACCCCCATCCTCATACAGTGCACAGTGAGGCAGGCACGAGCACATTCCCCTTCCATACACAGTGCCCAGTGAGAAAGGCATCAAAAACATTACACAGCCACTAACACTGCAATGAGAGACAGACACAAACACAATCACCATCCACGCACAGTGCACAATGTAACAGACACAAACAGATTTGCGATTCACACACAGACCACCGCAAGAAACACAAACACAATTCCCATCCACACACAATGCACATTGAGAGAGGCACAGGCATATTCCCCATCCACACAGAGTGCACAGTGAGAAAGGCATAGATATAATGCCATTCACGCACATTACACAGTGAGACAATCAAAAACACAATCCCCTTCTGGGCACAATATGCAGTAAGACAGGCTGAACACAATCACCATACAAACACAGTGCACAGTGAGACACCACAAACACAATTCTTATCAACACACAGTGTACAGTGAGACAGATGCAAACACAATCCCTATCCACACAGTGCACAGTGAGACAGATACAAACACAATCCCCATCCACACACAGTGCACAGTGAGACAGGCACCAACACAATCTCCATCCACACAGTGCACAGAGAGACAGACACAAAGACAATCTTATGCACACACAGTGCAGAGTGAGATAGGCATAAACACAATCCCTGTCCACGCACAGTGCATAGTGAGACAGACACAAACATAATTCCCATCCACAAAATGCACAATGAGACAGATACAAACACATTCCCCATCCACACACAGTGCACAGTGAGACAGGCACAAACATATTCCTCATCCACACACAGTGCAAAGAGAGACAGACAAAAACACAATCCCCATCCACACACAGTGCAGACTGAGACAGACACAAAAACAATCCACATCCACACATAGTGCACAGTGAGACAGACATTAACTGAATCCCCATTTACACACACATTGCACAGTGATACAGACACAACCACCAACTCCATCCACATGCTGCGCACAGTGAGAGAGACACAAATAAAATCCACATACTTTCAGATTGCCCAGTGATATAGACACAAACACATTCCACATCCATACACAGTGCACCGTGAGACAGACACAAACAAAATCCATATCTACACGTTGCACAGTGCGACAGACAGAAACACAATCTCCATCCACACAGTGCACACTGAGACAGACACAAACAAAATCCCTATCCAAACACAGTGTGCACTGAGCCAGACACAAACACAATCCCCATCACACAAAGTGCACAGTGAGACAGACACAAACACAATCCCCATCTACACAAAGTGCACAGTGAGACAGATGCAAACACACCCCCATCCACACATTGCACAGTGAGACAGACGCAAACACAATCCCCATATACATATTGCACAGTGAGACAGACACAAACCCATCCCCATCCACACAAAGTGCACAGTTAGACAGACGCAAACACAATCCCCATCAATACATCGTGCACAGTGAGACAGACTCAAACAAAATCCCCATCCACACAAAGTGCACAGTGAGAAAGACGCAAACACATTAACCATCAACACACCATGTCCAGTGAGGCAGGCAGAAGCCCAATCCCCACCCACACAGAGTGCACAGTGAGAAACACACAAACATATTCCCTGTCCAAGCACAGTGCACAGTGAGACTGACACAAAAACAATCTACATCCACAAAATGCACATTGAGACAGACTCAAATACAACCCCATCCACATACAGTGCACAGTGAGACAGGCAGAAACACATTCCCCAACCACACACATTGCACAGTGAGACAGAAACAAACAAATTCCCCATCCACACACAGAGCACAGTGAGACAGGCACAAACAAATTCCCCATCCACACACAGGCAGAGTGAGAGAGGCACAAATACATACACCTTCCAAACATTGCACAGTGAGACAGACAGAAACACAATCTCCATTCACAGAAATTGCACAGTGAGACAGACACAAACCCATCCCCATCCACACAAAGTGCACAGTTAGACAGACGCAAACACAATCCCCATCAATACATCGTGCACAGTGAGACAGACTCAAACAAAATCCCCATCCACACAAAGTGCACAGTGAGAAAGACGCAAACACATTAACCATCAACACACCATGTCCAGTGAGGCAGGCAGAAGCCCAATCCCCACCCACACAGAGTGCACAGTGAGAAACACACAAACATATTCCCTGTCCAAGCACAGTGCACAGTGAGACTGACACAAAAACAATCTACATCCACAAAATGCACATTGAGACAGACTCAAATACAACCCCATCCACATACAGTGCACAGTGAGACAGGCAGAAACACATTCCCCAACCACACACATTGCACAATGAGACAGAAACAAACAAATTCCCCATCCACACACAGAGCACAGTGAGACAGGCACAAACAAATTCCCCATCCACACACAGGCAGAGTGAGAGAGGCACAAATACATACACCTTCCAAACATTGCACAGTGAGACAGACAGAAACACAATCTCCATTCACAGAAATTGCACAGTGAGACAGACACAAACACAATCTCCATTCACACAAATTGCACAGTGAAACAGACACAAACACAATCCCCATCCAAACACCGTGCGCAGTGAGACAGACACAAACACAATTCCCATCCACACACAGTGCACAGTGAGAAAGAAACAATCACAATCCCCATCCAGATGCACTGCACAGTGAGACCGACACAAACAAATTCCCCATCCACACACAGTGCACAGTGAGACAGACACAAACACATATCCCTTCCACACGAAATGCACACTGAGACACGCACAAACATATTCCCCATGCACACACCGGGCAGAGTGAGACAGACACAAACACATATCCCTTCCAAACAAAATGCACACTGAGACAGACATAAGCAGAACCCCCATCTACAGACAGTGCACAGTGAGGTAGGCACAAACACATTCCCAATCCACACACAGTGTATAGTGAGACAGATATAAACACATGTTCCATCCAAACACAGTGCTCAATGTGACATAGACAAACACAATCCCCATCCACACACAGTGCAGACTGAGACAGACAGAAAAACAATCCCCATCCGCACTCACTGCACAGTGTGACAGAAATAATCTCAATCCAGATCCACACAATGTACACAGTGAGACAGACAGAAAGACAATCCCCATCCACACACAGTGCACAGTAAGACAGACATTTACTCAATCCCCATTTACACACACAGTGCACAGTGATACAGACACAACAACCAACTCCATCCACACGCAGTGCACAGTGAGAGAGACACAAACAAAATTCCCATACTCACAGATTGCACAGCAAGTCAGGGGCAGACACAATCCCCATCCACAAGCTGTGCACATTGAGAGGTAGAAACACAATCACCATCCACACACATAGCACAAAGTGAGACAGACAGAGAAGCAATCCACATACACACATAGCACAAAGTGAGACAGACACAAACAGAATCCGCATGCACAGACCAGTGCACAGTGAGACAGAAACAAACACAATCAGCATCACAACACCATGCACAGTGAGACAGATATAAATTAAATCCCTTTCCAAACACAGTGCACAGTGAGACAGCCACAAACACAACCCCCAACCAAACATAATGCACAGTGTGATAGAAACAAACACATTCCACATCCACACATTGCACTGTGAGACAGGCATAAACACATTTACCATTCACACCACTGAACATTGAGACACACACAAACACAATTCCTATCCAAACAAATGCACGGTGAGATAGACAGAGGAAAAACCCCCATCCCCACACAGTGCACAGTGAGGCAGGCACGAGCACATTCCCCTTCCATACACAGTGCCCAGTGAGAAAGGCATCAAAAACATTACACAGCCACTAACACTGCAATGAGAGACAGAAACAAACACAATCACCATCCACGCACAGTGCACAATGTAACAGACATAAACAGATTTACGATTCACACACAGACCACCGCAAGAAACACAAACACATTTCCCATCCACACACAAAGCACATTGAGAGAGGCACAGGCATATTCCCCATCCACACAGAGTGCACAGTGAGAAAGGCATAGATATTATGCCATTCACGCACATTACACAGTGAGACAATCAAAAACACAATCCCCTTCTGGGCACAATGTGCAGTAAGACAGGCTGAACACAATCACCATACAAACATAGTGCACAGTGAGACACCACAAACACAATTCCTATCAACACACAGTGCACAGTGAGACAGATGCAAACACAATCCCTATCCACACAGTGCACAGTGAGACAGGCACAAACACCATCTCCATCCACACAGTAGAAAGTGAGACGGACACAAAGACAATCTTATGCACACACAGTGCACAGTGAGATAGGCATAAACATAATTCCCATCCACATTCAATGCACAGTGAGACAGGCACTAAAACAATACCCATCCGCACAAAGTGCACAGTGAGAAAGACACAAATACAATCTCTATCCACACGGTGCGCAGTGAGACAGACACAAAGACAATCTTATCCACACACAGTGCACAGTGAGACAGACCCAAACACAATCCCCATCCACACATTGCACAGTGATACAGACACACACACAATCCCGATATACATATTCCACAGTGAGACAGACCCAAACACAATCGCCACCCACACAGTGCACAGTGAGACAGACACAAACACAATCCACATCCACACAAATTGTACAGTGAGACAGATGCAAACACACCCCCATCCACACATTGCACAGTGAGACAGACGCAAACACAATCCCCATCCACACATTGCACAGCGAGACAGACGCAAACACAATACCCATCCACATAAAGTGCAAAGTGAGACAGGCACAAATAAAATCGCCATCAATATGTCGTGCACAGTGAGACAGACTCAAACAAAATCCCCATTCACACAAAGTGCACAGTGAGAAAGACGCAAACACATTAACCATCAACACAGCATGTCCAGTGAGGCAGGCAGAAGCACAGTCCCCACCCACACAGAGTGCACAGTGAGAAACACACAAACACATTCCCTGTCCATGCACAGTGCACAGTGAGACATACACAAAACAATCTACATCCACAAAATGCACATGGTGACAGACACAAATACAACCCTATCCACATACAACGCACAGTGAGACAGGCAGAAACACATTCCCCATCCACACACATTGCACAGTGAGACAGACACAAACAAATTCCCCATCCACACACAGAGCACAGTGAGACAGGCACAAACAACATCCCCATCCACACACAGGCAGAGTGAGAGAGGCACAAATACATATACCTTCCACACATTGCACAGTGACACAGACAGAAACACAATCTCCATTCACACAAATTGCACAGTGAGACAGACACAAACACAATTTCCATCCACACAAAGTGCACAGTGAGACAGACGCAAACACAATCCCCATCCACACAAAGTGCACTGTGAGACAGGCACAAACACAATCCCCGTCCACACAAAGTGCACAGTGAGAAAGACACAATCACAATCCCCATCCAGATGCAGTGCACAGTGAGACAGACACAAACACATTAACCATCAACACATCATCCCCAGTGACGCAGGCAGAAGCACAATCCCTATCCATACACAGTGCACAGTGCAACAGACACAAGCAAAATCCCAATCCACACAGAGTGCACAGTGAGAAGGAAAAAAAAAACACAATCCCTGTCCACGCACAGTGCACAGTGAGACACACACACACATAATTCCCATCCACAAAATGCACAGTGAGACAGATACAAACACATTCCCCATCCACACACAGTGCACAGTGAGACAGACACAAACAAATTCCCCATCCACACACAGTGCACAGTGAGACAGGAACAAACATATTCCCTATTCACACAGAGTGCAAAGAGAGACAGACAAAAACACATATCCCTTCCACACAAAATGCACACTGAGACAGGCACAAACCTATTCCCCATCCACACACAGTGCAGAGTGAGACAGACACAAACACATATCATTTCCACACAAAATGCACACTGAGACAGGCACAAACATATTCCCCATCCACACAGTGCAGAGTGAGACAGACACAAACACATATCCCTTCCACACAAAATGCACACTGAGACAGACATAAACACAACCCCCATCTACAGACAGTGCACAGTGAGACAGACACAAACAAACACATATCCCTTCCACACAAAATGCACACTGAGACAGGCACAAACACATTCCCCATCCACACACAGTGAATAGTGAGACAGATATAAACACAATTCCCATCCAAACACAGTGCTCAGTTCGACATAGACAAACACAATCCCCATCCACACAAAGTGCACAGTGAGACAGGCACAAACACAATCCCCATCCGCACACAGTGCAGGCTGAGACAGACACAAAAACAATCCACATCCACACACAGTGCACAGTGAGACAGACATTAACTGAATCCCCATTTACACACACAGTGCACAGTGATACAGACACAACCACCAACTCCATCCACATGCAGTGCACAGTGAGAGAGACACAAATAAAATCCACATACATTCAGATTGCGCAGTGATATAGACACAAACACATTCCACATCCACTCACAGTGCACCGTGAGACAGACACAAACAAAATCCATATCTACACATTGCACAGTGAGCCAGACACAAACACAATCCCCATCCACACAATGTTCCCAGTGAGACAGACGCAAAAACAATTACCATCCACACATTGCACTGTGAGACAGAGACAAACAAAATCTCCATCCACACAGTGCACAGTGAGACAGATACAACACAATCTCCATCCACACAATGTGCCCAGTGAGACAGACGCAAAAACAATTACCATCCACACATTGCACTGTGAGACAGAGACAAACAAACTCTCCATCCACACATTGCACAGTGAGACAGACACAACACAATCTCCATCCACACAGTGCACAGTGAGACAGACACAAATAAAATCCTATCCACACACAGTGCACAGTGACACAGGCAAAAACACAAACCCCATTCACATTCAAATCACACTGAGACAGACGCAAACACAATTCCCTTTCCACACATTGCATAGTGAAACAGACGCAAACACAATCCCCAAACACACATTGCACAGTGAGACATGCACAACCACCAACTCCATCCACATGCAGTGCACAGTGAGAGAGACACAAACAAAATCCCCATACTCACAGATTGCACAGAAAGTCAGGGGCAGACACAAACCGCATCCACAAGCTGTGCACATTCAGAGAGCCACATACACAATCACCATCCACACACAGTGCACAGCGAGACAGACATGAACAGATTTGCGATTCATACACAGTTTACCGTAGGAAACACAAACACAATTCCCATCCACACACAATGCACATTGAGACAGGCACAGGCATATACACCATTCACAAGAGTGCACTGTGAGAAAGGCACAGACATTAACCCATTCACACACATTACACAGTGAGACAGGCAAAAACACAATCCCTTTGTGGGCACTGTGCATAGTAAGACAGGCACAAACACAATCACCATACAAACACAGTGCACAGTGAGACACCACAAACACAATCACTATCAGCACACAGTGCACAGTGAGACAGATGCAAACACAATCCCCATCGACACAGTTCACAGTGAGACAGACACAAACACAATCCCCATCCACACATAGTGCACAGTGAGCCAGGCACGAACACAACCTCCATCCACACAGTGGCCCGTGAGACAGACACGAAGACAATGCTATCCACACACAGTGCACAGTGAGACATTGATAGACACAATCCCCATTCATATTCAATGCACAGTGAGACAGATGCAAACACAATCTCCATCCACACATTGCACAGTGAGACAGAGAAAAACAGAATCCACATGCAAAGATCAGTGCACATTGAGACAGAAACAAACACCATCACCGTCACAACACCATGCACAGTGAGACAGATATAAATAAAATCCCCTTCCAAACACATTGCACAGTAAGACAGCCACAAACACAACCCCCATCCAAACATAATGCGCAGTGATATAGACACAAACACATTCCACATCCACACACAGTGCACTGTGAGACAGACGCAAAAACAATCCCCATCCACACACTGCACTGTGAGACAGACGCAAACAAGAGCTCCATCCCCACACTGCACAGTGAGACAGACACAAACACAATCTCCATCCACACAGTCCACAGTGAGACAGACACAAACAAAATCCCTCTCCACACACAGTGTGCAGTGAGACAGACACAAACACAATCCCCATCCACACAATGTGCCCAGTGAGACAGACGCAAAAACAATCCCCATCCACACATTGCACTGTGAGACAGACACAAACAAAATCTCCATCCACACATTGCACAGTGAGACAGACACAACACAAAATCCATCCACAGTGCACATAGAGACAGACATAAAGACATTTCTATCCACACACAGTGCACAGTGAGACAGGCATAAACAATATCCCCATTCAGACTCAATGCACACTGAGACAGACGCAAACACAATCCCCATCCACAAATTGCACAGTGAGACAGACACAAACGCAATCCCCATCCACCCAAGGTGCACAGTGAGACAGACGCAAACACAATCTCCATCCACACAAAGTGCACAGGTGAGACAGACACAAACTCAATTCCCATCCACACCAAGTGCACAATGAGACAGATGCAAATACAATCTCCATCCACACATTTCACAGTGAGACAGAAACAAACAAAATTCCCATCCACACAGTGCACAGTGAGACAGACATTAACTCAATCCCCATTTATACACACAGTGCAAAGTGATACAGACACAACCACCTAGTCCATCCACATGCAGTGCACAGTGAGAGAGACAGAAACAAAATCCCCATACTCACAGATTGCACAGAAAGTTAGGGCAGTCACAATCCCCATCCACAAGCAGTGCACATTGAGAGAGGCACAAACCCAATCACCATTCACACTCAGTGCACAGCGAGACAGACAGAGAAGCAATCCACATACACACATAGTGCACAGTGACACAGACACAAACAGAATCCGCATGCACAGTCCAGTGCACAGTGAGACAGAAACAAACACAATCACCATCACAACACCATGCACAGTGAGGCAGATATAAATAAAATCCCCTTCCAAACACAGGGCACAGTGAAACAGCCACAAACACAACCCCCATCCACACATAATGTGCAGAGAGATAGACACAAACACATTCCACATCCACACAAAGTGCATCGTGAGACAGATGCATAAACAATCCCCATCCACACATTGCAAAATGAGACAGACACAAACACAATCTCCATCCACACAGTGCACAGTGAGACAGACACAAAGACAATCTTATCCACACAGAGTGCACAGTGAGACAGGCATAAACACAATCCCCATCCACACAGTGCACAGTGAGACAGACAAAAAGACAATCCTATCCACACACAGTGCACAGTGAGACAGGCATAAACACAAACCCCATTCACAGTCAATGCAAACTGAGACAGATGCAAACACAATCCCCATCCACACATTGCACAGTGAGACAGATACAACCACCAACTCCATCCACTCGCATTGCACAGTGAGAGACACAAACAAAATCCCCATACTCACAGATTGCACAGAAAGTCAGGTGCAGACACAATCCCCATCCCCAAGCTGTGCACATTGAGAGAGCCACATACACAATCACCATCCACACACAGTGCACAGCGCGACAGACATAAACAGATTTGTGATTCACACACAGTGTACCGTAGGAAACACAAACACAATTCACATCCACACACAATGCACATTGAGACAGTAACAGGTATATACCACTTACACAAGAGTGCACAGTGAGAAAGGCACAGACGTTATCCCCATCCACACACATTACGTAGTGAGACAAGAAAAACACAATCTCTTTTTGGGCACAGTGCACGGTAAGACAGGCACAAACACAATCACGATACAAACACAGTGCACAGTGAGGCACCACAAACACAATCACTATCAACACACCGTGCACAGTGAGACAGACGCAAACACAATCACCATCCACACAAGGAGCACAGTGAGACAGACGCAAAAACAATCCCCATCCACACATTGCACAGTGAGACAGACACAAAGACAATCTCCATCCACACGGTGCACAGTGAGACAGATGCAAACAGAAACCCCATCCAGATATTGCACATTGAGACAGACGCAAAGACAAGCCCCATCCACACATTGCACAGTTAGACAGACGCAAACACAATCCCCATCCACATATTGCACAGTGAGACAGACGCAATCACAATCTCCATCCACACAGAGCACAGTGAGCCAGACACAAACACAATCCCTGTCCACACAAAATGCACAGTGAGAAAGACACAGACAAAATCCCCATCCAGACGCAGTGCACAGTGAGACAGACACAAAGACAGTAACCATCAACAAACCATCCCCAGAGATGCAGGCAGAAGCACAATTCCCATCCACACACAGTGCACAGGGCAACAGACACAAACAAAATCCCCATCCACACAGAGTGCACAGTGAGAACGACACAAACACAATCCCTGTCCATGCACAGTGCAGAGTGAGACAGACACAAACAAATATCCCTTCCACAAAAAATGCACACTGAGACAGACATAAAAAGAACCCCACTTTACAGACAGTGCACAGTGAGGTAGGCACAAACACATTCCCAATCCACACACAGTGTATAGTGAGACAGATATAAACACAAGTCCCATCCAAACAAAGAGCTCAATGTGACATAGACAAACACAATCCCAGTCCACACAATGTACACAGTGAGACAGACAGTAAGACAATCCCCATCCACACACAGTGCACAGTGAGACAGACATGAACTCAATCCCCATTTACACACACAGTGCACAGTGATACAGACACAACCACCAACTCCATCCACACGCAGTGCACAGTGAGAGAGACACAAACAAAATTCCCATACTCACAGATTGCACAGAAAGTCAGGGGCAGACACAATCCCCATCCACAAGCTGTGCACATTGAGAGGTAGAAACACAAACACCATCCACACACAGTACACAGCGAGACAGTTAGAGAAGCAATCCACATACACACATAGCGCACAGCGAGACAGACACAAAAATAATCCGCATGCACAGACCAGTGCACAGTCAGACAGAAACAAACACAATCAGCATCACAACACCATGCACAGTGAGACAGATATAAATTAAATCCCTTTCCAAATACAGTGCACAGTGAGACAGACACAAACACAACCACCATCCAAACATAATGCGCAGTGAGATAGACACAAACACATTCCACATCCACATATTGCACTGTGACACAGGCACAAACACGTTCCCCATCCAGACACACTGCGCAGTGAGATATACACAAACACATTTACCATTCACACCACTGAACAGTGAGACACACACATACACAATTCCTATCCAAACAAATGCACGGTGAGAAAGACAGAGGAAAAACCCCCATCCCCACACAGTGCACAGTGAGGCAGGCACGAGCACATTCCCCTTCCATACACAGTGCCCAGTGAGAAAGGCATCAAAAGCATTACACAGCCACTAACACTGCAATGAGAGACAGACACAAACACAATCTCCATCCACACAGTGCACAGTGAGACAGACACAAAGACAATCTTATCCACACACAGTTCACAGTGAGACAGGCATAAACACAATCCCCATCCACACTCACTGCACAATGAGACAGATGCAAACACAATCCCCATCCACACAAAGCGCAAAGTGAGACAGGCACAAACAAAATCCCCATCAATACATCGTGCACAGTGAGACAGACTCAAACACAATCCCCATCCACACAAAGTGCACAGTGAGAAAGACGCAAACACATTAACCATCAACACCCCACGTCCAGTGAGGCAGGCAGAAGCACAATCCCCACCCACACAGAGTGCACAGTGAAAAACACACAAACACATTCCCTGTACAAGCACAGTGCACAGTGAGACACACACAAAAACAATCTACATCCACAAAATGCACATTAAGATAGACACAAACACAACCCCATCAACATATAGTGCACAGTGAGACAGGCAAAAACACAACCCACATGCACACTCAATGCACAGTGAGACAGACGCAAACAAAATCCCCATCCACACATTGCACAGTGAAACAGACACAAACACAATCCCCAACCACACAAAATGCAAACTGAGATAGGCACAAACAAAATCCACACCAATACATCGTGAACAGTGAGACAGAATCAAACACAATCCCCATCCACACAAAGTGCACAGTGAGAAAGACGCAAACACATTAACCATCAACACACCATGTCCAATGAGGCAGGCAGAAGCACAATCCCCACCCACAGAGTGCACAGTGAGAAACACACAAACACATTCCCTGTCCAAGCACAGTGCACAGTGAGACAGACACAAACACAATCTACATCCACAAAATGCACATTGAGACAGATACAAATACAACCCCATCCACATACAGTGCACAGTGAGACAGGCAGAAACACATTCCCCATCCAGACATATTGCACAGTGAGACAGGCACAAACAAATTCCCCATCCACATACAGTGCGGAGTGAGAGAGGCACAAACACATATACCTTCCACACATTGCAGAGCGAGACAGATAGAAACACAATATCCATTCACACAAATTGCACAGTGAGACAGACACAAACACAATCCCCATCCACACAAAGTGCACAATGAGACAGACGCAAGCACAATCCCTATCCACACTTTGCACAGTGAGGCCAGCTCAAACACAATCCCCATCCACATATTGCACAGTGAGACAGACACAAAGACAAACCTAACCAAACACAGTGCACAGTGAGACGGGCATAAACACAATCTCCATCCACACTCAATGCACAGTGAGACAGACACAAACACAATCCCCATCCACACTGAGTGCACAGTCAGAAAGACACAAACACAATCCCTATCCACACACAGTGCACAGTGAGAAAGACACAAACACAATCCCCAACCAAAAAGCGCACAGTGAGACAGACACAAAAACAACAACATCCACATACAGTGCACAGTGAGATAGGCACAAACACATTACCCATCCACTCACAGAGCACGGTGAGACAGACACAAACAAATTCCACATCAACACATGGTGCACAGTGAGACAGGCACAAACACATTCCCCATCCACACACAGTGCAGATAAGACAGGAAAAAACACATATCCCTCCAACAAAAAATGCACTCAGAGAGACATAAACACAACCCCCATCTTCAGACAGTGCACCGTGAGGCAAAAACAAACATGGCGCCAATCCACACGCAAAGTATTATGAGACAGATATAAACACAATTCCCATCCAAACACAGTGCTCAATGTGACATAGACAAACAAATTCCCCATCCATGCACAGCGCACAGTAAGACAGGCAGAAACTAATTCTCCATTCACATCCAGTGCATAGGGAGACTGGAACAAATACATTTCTCATTAACACACACTGCACAGTGAGACACACGCAAACACAATTCCTATCCAAATGCAGTGCACAGTGAGACAAATAAAGGAACAATCCCATCCACATACTGTGCACAGTGAGACAGGCACAAAATCATAACACAGACACAGATATTGCAAATTGAGACAGAGACAACCATATTTCCCATCCACACACAGTGTACATTCAGACTGGCACAAACACAAATAACATCCACACACCGTGCACAGTGGGACAGACACAAACACAACCCCATTCACACACAGTGCACAGTGAGGCAGCCACAGAAGCAATCCTCATCCACACACAATGCAAAGTGAGACAGACACAAACACAATCCCCATCCACACACAATGCAAAGTGAGACAGACACAAACACAATCTCCATCCACACAGTGCGCAGTGAGACAGACACAAAGACAATCTTATCCACACACAGTGCACAGTGAGACAGGCTTATACACAATTCCCAGCCACTCACAATGCACAGTGAGACAGACGCAAACACAATCCCCATCCACACATTGCACAGTGAGACAGACACACACACAATCCCCATATACATATTCCACAGTGAGACAGAGACAAACACAATACCCATCCACATAAAGTGCACAGTGAGACAGACACAAACACAATCGCCATCCACACAAATTGCAATGTGAGACAGATACAAACACAATCTCCATCCACACAGTGCGCAGTAAGACAGACACAAATACAATCATATCCAAACACAGTGCACAGTGAGACAGGCTTATACACAATCCCCAGCCAATCACAATGCACAGTGAGACAGATGCAAACATAATCTCCATCCACACAGTGCACAGTGAGACAGGCTTATACACAATCCCCAGCCAATCACAATGAACAGTGAGACAGATGCAAACATAATCTCCATCCACACAGTGCACAGTGAGACAGAAACAAAGTCAATCCTATCCACACACAGTGCACAGTGAGACAGGCATAAACACAATCTCCATCCACACTCAATGCACAGTGAGACAGACACAAACACAATCCCCATCCACACTGAGTGCACAGTCAGAAAGACACAAACACAATCCCTATCCACACACAGTGCACAGTGAGAAAGACACAAACACAATCCCCAACCACAAAGTGCACAGTGAGACAGACACAAAAACAACACCATCCACATACAGTGCACAGTGAGATAGGCACAAACACATTACCCATCCACTCACAGTGCACGGTGAGACAGACACAAACAAATTCCACATCAACACACGGTGCACAGTGAGACAGGCACAAACACATTCCCCATCCACACACAGTGCAGATAAGACAGGAAAAAACACATATCCCTTCCACAAAAAATGCACACAGACAGACATAAACACAACCCCCATCTACAGACAGTGCACAGTGAGGCAGAAACAAACATGGTGCCCATCCACACGCAAAGTATTATGAGACAGATATAAGCACAATTCCCATCCAAACACAGTGCTCAATGTGACATAGACAAACAAATTCCCTATCCATGCACAGTGCACAGTAAGACAGGCAGAAACTAAATCTCCATTCACATCCAGTGCATAGGGAGACTGGAACAAATACATTTCTCATTAACACACACTGCACAGTGAGACACACGCAAACACAATTCCTATCCAAATGCAGTGCACAGTGAGACAAATAAAAGAACAATCACATCCACATACTGTGCACAGTGAGACAGGCACAAAATCATAACACAGACACAGATATTGCAAATTGAGACAGAAACAACCATATTTCCCATCCACACACAGTGTACATTCAGACTGGCACAAACACAAATAACATCCACACACCGTGCACAGTGGGACAGACACAAACACAACCGCATTCACAAACAGTGCACAGTGAGGCAGCCACAGAAGCAATCCTCATCCATACACAGTGCAAAGTGAGACAGACACAAATACAATCCCCATCCACACACAATGCAAAGTGAGACAGACACAAGCACAATCTCCATCCACACAGTGCGCAGTGAGACAGACACAAAGACAATCTTATCCACACACAGTGCACAGTGAGACAGGCTTATACACAATCCCCAGCCAATCACAATGCACAGTGAGAGAGACGCAAACACAATCCCCATCCACACATTGCACAGTGATACAGACACACACACAATCCCCATATACATATTCCACAGTGAGACAGAGACAAACACAATACCCATCCACATAAAGTGCGCAGTGAGACAGACACAAACACAATCGCCATCCACACATTGCAAAGTGAGACAGATACAAACACAATCTCCATCCACACAGTACGCAGTAAGACAGACACAAATACAATCATATCCACCCACAGTGCACAGTGAGACAGGCTTATAAACAATCCCCAGCCAATCACAATGCACAGTGAGACAGATGCAAACACAATCTCCATCCACACAGTGCACAGTGAGACAGACACAAAGTCAATCCTATCCACACACAGTGCACAGTGAGACAGGCATAAACACAATCCCCAACCACACTCAATGCATAGTGATACAGACGCAAACACAATCCCCATCCACACATTGCGCAGCGAAACAGACACAAACACAATCCCCATCCACACAAAGTGCAAAGTGAGACAGTCACAAACAAAATCCACAAAAATACATCATGCACAGTGAGAGGGACTCAAACACAATCCCCATCCACACAAAGTGCACAGTGAGAAAGACGCAAACACAGTGACCATCAACACATCATGCCCAGTGAGGCAGGCAGAAGCACAATCCCCACCCACACAGAGTGCACAGTGAGAAACACACAAACACATTCCCTATCCAAGCACAGTGCACAGTGAGACAGACACGAACACAATCTACATCCACAAAATGCACATTGAGGCAGATACAAACACAACCCCATCCACATACAGTGCACAGTGAGACAGGCAGAAACACATTCCCCATCCAGACACATTGCACAGTGAGACAGGCACAAACAAATTCCCCATCCACATACAGTGCAGAGTGAGAGAGGCACAAACACATATACCTTCCACACATTGCAGAGCGAGACAGATAGAAATAAAATATCCATTCACACAAATTGCACAGTGAGACAGACACAAACACAATTCCAATCCACACAAAGTGCACAGTGAGACAAACGCAAACACAATCTCCATCCACATGGTGCACAGTGAGACAGACACAAACACAATCCCCATCCACACAAAGTGCACAGTGAGACAGACACAAACACAATCTTCATCCACACGGTGCACACTGAGACAGACACAAACACAATCCCCATCCACACAAAGTGCACAATGAGACATACGCAAGCACAATCCCTATCCACACATTGCACAGTGAGGCCAACTCAAACACAATCCCCATCCACATATTGCACAGTGAGACAGACACAAAGACAATCCTATCCAAACACAGTGCACAGTGAGACGGGCATAAACACAATCTCCATCCACACTCAATGCACAGTGAGACAGACACAAACACAATCCCCATCCACACTGTGTGCACAGTCAGAAAGACACAAACACAATCCCTATCCACACACAGTGCACAGTGAGAAAGACACAAACACAATCCCCAACCACAAAGCGCACAGTGAGACAGACACAAAAACAACACCATCCACATACAGTGCACAGTGAGATAGCCACAAACACATTACCCATCCACTCACAGTGCACGGTGAGACAGACACAAACAAATTCCACATCAACACACGGTGCAAAGTAAGACAGGCACAAACACATTCCCCATCTACACACAGTGCAGATAAGACAGGAAAAAACACATATCCCTTCCACAAAAAATGCACACAGACAGACATAAACACAACCCCCATCTACAGACAGTGCACAGTGAGGCAGAAACAAACATGGTGCCCATCCACACGCAAAGTATTATGAGACAGCTATAAACACAATTCCCATCCAAACACAGTGCTCAATGTGACATAGACAAACAAATTCCCTATCCATGCACAGTGCACAGTGAGACAGGCAGAAACTAATTCTCCATTCACATCCAGTGCATAGGGAGACTGGAACAAATACTTTTCTCATTAACACACACTGCACAGTGAGACACACGCAAACACAATTCCTATCCAAATGCAGTGCACAGTGAAACAAATAAAGGAACAAACCCATCCACATACTGTGCACAGTGAGACAGGCACAAAATCATACCACAGACACAGATATTGCAAATTGAGACAGAAACAACCATATTTCCCATCCACACACAGTGTACATTCAGACTGGCACAAACACAAATAACATCCACACACCGTGCACAGTGGGACAGACACAAACACAACCGCATTCACACACAGTGCACAGTGAGGCAGCCACAGAAGCAATCCTCATCCACACACAATGCAAAGTGAGACAGACACAAATACAATCCCCAGCCACACACAATGCAAAGTGAGACAGACACAAACACAATCTCCATCCACACCGTGCGCAGTGAGACAGACACAAAGACAATCTTATCCACACACAGTGCACAGTGAGACAGGCTTATACACAATCCCTAGCCACTCACAATGCACAGTGAGACAGACGCAAACACAATCCCCATCCACACATTGCACAGTGATACAGACACACACACAATCCCCATATACATATTCCACAGTGAGACAGAGACAAACACAATACCCATCCACACAAAGTGCACAGTGAGACAGACACAAACACAATCGCCATCCACACATTGCAAAGTGAGACAGATACAAACACAATCTCCATCCACACAGTGCGCAGTAAGACAGACACAAATACAATCATATCAATACACAGTGCACAGTGAGACAGGCTTATACACAATACCCATCCACACACAGTGCACAGTGAGACAGGCATAAACACAATCCCCATCCACACAAAGTGCACAGTGAGACAGACACAAACACAATCTTCATCCACACGGTGCACAGTGAGACAGACACAAACACAATCCCCATCCACACAAAGTGCACAATGAGACAGATGCAAGCACAATACCTATCCCCACATTGCACAGTGAGGCCTACTCAAACACAATCCCCATCCACATATTGCACAGTGAGACAGACACAAAAACAATCCTATCCAAACTTAGTGCACAGTGAGAGAGGCATAAACACAATCTCCATCCACACTCAATGCACAGTGAGACAGACACAAACACAATCCCGATCCACACTGAGTGCACAGTCAGAAAGACACAAACACAATCCCTATCCACACACAGTGCACAGTGAGAAAGACACAAACACAATCCCCAACCACAAAGCGCACAGTGAGACAGACACAAAAACAACACCATCCACATACAGTGCACAGTGAGATAGGCACAAACACATTACCCATCCACTCACAGTGCACGGTGAGACAGACACAAACAAATTCCACATCAACACACGGTGCACAGTAAGACAGGCACAAACACATTCCCCATCCACACACAGTGCAGATAAGACAGGAAAAAACACATATCCCTTCCACAAAAAATGCACACAGACAGACATAAACACAACCCCCATCTACAGACAGTGCACAGTGAGGCAGAAACAAACATGGTGCCCATCCACACGCAAAGTATTATGAGACAGATATAAGCACAATTCCCATCCAAACACAGTGCTCAATGTGACATAGACAAACAAATTCCCTATCCATGCACAGTGCACAGTAAGACAGGCAGAAACTAAATCTCCATTCACATCCAGTGCATAGGGAGACTGGAACAAATACATTTCTCATTAACACACACTGCACAGTGAGACACACGCAAACACAATTCCTATCCAAATGCAGTGCACAGTGAGACAAATAAAAGAACAATCACATCCACATACTGTGCACAGTGAGACAGGCACAAAATCATAACACAGACACAGATATTGCAAATTGAGACAGAAACAACCATATTTCCCATCCACACACAGTGTACATTCAGACTGGCACAAACACAAATAACATCCACACACCGTGCACAGTGGGACAGACACAAACACAACCGCATTCACACACAGTGCACAGTGAGGCAGCCACAGAAGCAATCCTCATCCATACACAGTGCAAAGTGAGACAGACACAAATACAATCCCCATCCACACACAATGCAAAGTGAGACAGACACAAGCACAATCTCCATCCACACAGTGCGCAGTGAGACAGACACAAAGACAATCTTATCCACACACAGTGCACAGTGAGACAGGCTTATACACAATCCCCAGCCAATCACAATGCACAGTGAGAGAGACGCAAACACAATCCCCATCCACACATTGCACAGTGATACAGACACACACACAATCCCCATATACATATTCCACAGTGAGACGGAGACAAACACAATACCCATCCACAGTGAGACAGGAAAAAACACATATCCCTCCAACAAAAAATGCACTCAGAGAGACATAAACACAACCCCCATCTACAGACAGTGCACCGTGAGGCAAAAACAAACATAGTGCCCATCCACACGCAAAGTATTATGAGACAGATATAAGCACAATTCCCATCCAAACACAGTGCTCAATGTGACATAGACAAACAAATTCCCTATCCATGCACAGTGCACAGTAAGACAGGCAGAAACTAAATCTCCATTCACATCCAGTGCATAGGGAGACTGGAACAAATACATTTCTCATTAACACACACTGCACAGTGAGACACACGCAAACACAATTCCTATCCAAATGCAGTGCACAGTGAGACAAATAAAGGAACAATCTCATCCACATACTGTGCACAGTGAGACAGGCACAAAATCATAACACAGACACAGATATTGCAAATTGAGACAGAGACAACCATATTTCCCATCCACACACAGTGTACATTCAGACTGGCACAAACACAAATAACATCCACACACCGTGCACAGTGGAACAGACACAAACAAAACCCCATTCACACACAGTGCACAGTGAGGCAGCCACAGAAGCAATCCTCATCCACACACAGTGCAAAGTGAGATAGACACAAATACAATCCCCATCCACACACAATGCAAAGTGAGACAGACACAAACACAATCTCCATCCACACAGTGCGCAGTGAGACAGACACAAAGACAATCTTATCCACACACAGTGCACAGTGAGACAGGCTTATACACAATTCCCAGCCACTCACATAGCACAGTGATACAGACACACACACAATCCCCATATACATATTCCATAGTGAGACAGAGACAAACACAATACCCATCCACACAAAGTGCACAGTGAGACAGACACAAACACAATCGCCATCCACACATTGCAAAGTGAGACAGATACAAACACAATCTCCATCCACACAGTGCGCAGTAAGACAGACACAAATACAATCATATCCACACACAGTGCACAGTGAGACAGGCTTATACACAATACCCATCCACACACAGTGCACAGTGAGACAGGCATAAACACAATCCCCAACCACACTCAATGCATAGTGATACAGACGCAAACACAATCCCCATCCACAAATTGCGCAGAGAAACAGACACAAACACAATCTCCATCCACACAAAGTGCAAAGTGAGACAGGCACAAACAAAATCCACAAAAATACATCATGCACAGTGAGAGGGACTCAAACACAATCCCCATCCACACAAAGTGCACAGTGAGAAAGACGCAAACACAGTAACCATCAACACATCATGCCCAGTGAGGCAGGCAGAAGCACAATCCCCACCCACACAGAGTGCACAGTGAGAAACACACAAACACATTCCCTGTCCAAGCACAGTGCACAGTGAGACAGACACAAACACAATCTACATCCACAAAATGCACATTGAGACAGATACAAACACAACCCCATCCACATACAGTGCACAGTGAGACAGGCAGAAACACATTCCCCATCCAGACACATTGCACAGTGAGACAGGCACAAACAAATTCCCCATCCACATACAGTGCGGAGTGAGAGAGGCACAAACGCATATACCTTCCACACATTGCAGAGCGAGACAGATAGAAACACAATATCCATTCACACAAATTGCACATTGAGACAGACACAAACACAATTCCAATCCACACAAAGTGCACAGTGAGACAGACACAAACACAATCTCCATCCACACGGTGCACAGTGAGACAGACACAAACACAATCCCCATCCGCACAAAGTGCACAATGAGACAGACGCAAGCACAGTCCCTATCCACACATTGCACAGTGAGGCCAGCTCAAACACAATCCCCATCCCCATATTGCACAGTGAGACAGACACAAAGACAATCCTATCCAAACTTAGTGCACAGTGAGACAGGCATAAACACAATCTCCATCCACACTCAATGCACAGTGAGACAGACACAAACACAATCCCCATCCACACTGAGTGCACAGTCAGAAAGACAAAAACACAATCCCTATCCAAACACAGTGCACAGTGAGAAAGACACAAACACAATCCCCAGCCACAAAGCGCACAGTGAGACAGACACAAAAACAACACCATCCACATACAGTGCACAGTGAGATAGGCACAAACACATTACCCATCCACTCACAGTGCACGGTGAGACAGACACAAACAAATTCCACATCAACACATGGTGCACAGTGAGACAGGCACAAACACATTCCCCATCCACACACAGTGCAGATAAGACAGGAAAAACACATATCCCTTCCACAAAAAATGCACACAGACAGACATAAACACAACCCCCATCTACAGACAGTGCACAGTGAGGCAGAAACAAACATGGTGCCCATCCACACGCAAAGTATTATGAGACAGATATAAGCACAATTCCCATCCAAACACAGTGCTCAATGTGACATAGACAAACAAATTCCCTATCCATGCACAGTGCACAGTAAGACAGGCAGAAACTAAATCTCCATTCACATCCAGTGCATAGGGAGACTGGAACAAATACATTTCTCATTAACACACACTGCACAGTGAGACACACATAAACACAATTCCTATCCAAATGCAGTGCACAGTGAGACAAATAAAGGAACAATCCCATCCACATACTGTGCACAGTGAGACAGGCACAAAATCATAACACAGACACAGATATTGCAAATTGAGACAGAGACAACCATATTTCCCATCCACACACAGTGTACATTCAGACTGGCACAAACACAAATAACATCCACACACCGTGCACAGTGGGACAGACACAAACACATCCCCATTCACACACAGTGCACAGTGAGGCAGCCACAGAAGCAATCCTCATCCACACACAGTGCAAAGTGAGACAGACACAAATACAATCCCCATCCACACACAATGCAAAGTGAGACAGACACAAACACAATCTCCATCCACACAGTGCGCAGTGAGACAGACACAAAGACAATCTTATCCACACACAGTGCACAGTGAGACAGGCTTATACACAATCCCCAGCCACTCACAATGCACAGTGAGACAGACACAAACACAATCCCCATCCACACATTGCACAGTGATACAGACACACACACAATCCCCATATACATATTCCTCAGTGAGACAGAGACAAACACAATACCCATCCACACAAAGTGCGCAGTGAGACAGACACAAACACAATCGCCATCCACACATTGCAAAGTGAAACAGATACAAACACAATCTCCATCCACACAGTGCGCAGTAAGACAGACACAAATACAATCATATCCACACACAGTGCACAGTGAGACAGGCTTATACACAATCCCCAGCCAATCACAATGCACAGTGAGACAGATGCAAACACAATCTCCATCCACACAGTGCACAGTGAGACAGACACAAAGTCAATCCTATCCACACACAGTGCACAGTGAGACAGGCATAAACACAATCCCCAACCACACTCAATGCATAGTGATACAGACGCAAACACAATCCCCATCCACACATTGCGCTGCGAAACAGACACAAACACAATCCCCATCCACACAAAGTGCAAAGTGAGACAGGCACAAACAAAATCCACAAAAATACATCATGCACAGTGAGAGGGACTCAAACACAATCCCCATCCACACAAAGTGCACAGTGAGAAAGACGCAAACACAGTAAGCATCAACACATCATGCCCAGTGAGGCAGGCAGAAGCACAATCCCCACCCACACAGAGTGCACAGTGAGAAACACACAAACACATTCCCTGTCCAAGCACAGTGCACAGTGAGACAGACACAAACACAATCTACATCCACAAAATGCACATTGAGACAGATACAAACACAACCCCATCCACATACAGTGCACAGTGAGACAGGCAGAAACACATTCCCCATCCAGACACATTGCACAGTGAGACAGGCACAAACAAATTCCCCATCCACATACAGTGCGGAATGAGAGAGGCACAAACACATATACCTTCCACACATTGCAGAGCGAGACAGATAGAAAAACAATATCCATTCACACAAATTGCACATTGAGACAGACTCAAACACAATTCCAATCCACACAAAGTGCACAGTGAGACAAACGCAAACACAATCTCCATCCACACGGTGCACAGTGAGACAGACACAAACACAATCCCCATCCACACAAAGTACACAGTGAGAAAGCCGCAAACACAGTAACCATCAACACATCATGCCCAGTGAGGCAGGCAGAAACACAATCCCCACCCACACAGAGTGCATAGTGAGAAACACACAAACACATTCCCTGTCCAAGCACAGTGCACAGTGAGACAGACACAAACACAATCTACATCCACAAAATGCACATTGAGACAGATACAAATACAACCCCATCCACATACAGTGCACAGTGAGACAGGCAGAAACACATTCCCAATCCAGACACATTGTACAGTGAGACAGGCACAAACAAATACCCCATCCACACACAGTGCGGAGTGAGAGAGGCACAAACACATATACCTTCCACACATTGCAGAGCGAGACAGATAGAAAAACAATATCCATTCACACAAATTGCACAGTGAGACAGACACAAACACAATTCCAATCCACCCAAAGTGCACAGTGAGACAGACACAAACACAATCCCCATCCACACATTGCACAGTGAGACAAACACAAACACAATCCCCATCCACATCTTGCACTGTGAGACAGACCCAAAGACAATCCTATCCACACACAGTGCAGAGTGAGACATGCATAAACACAATCTCCATCCACATTCAATGCACAGTGAGACAGACACAAACAGAATCCCCATCTACACTGAGTGCACAGTCAGAAAGAGACAAACACAATCCCTATCCACACACAGTGAACAGTAAGAAAGACACAAACACAAACCCCATCCACAAAGTGCACAGTGAGACAGACCCAAAAACAATCTACATCCACAAAATGCACATTGAGATAGACACAAACACATCCCCATCAACATACAATGCACAGTGAGACAGGCAAAATACAATCCGCATGTACACTCAATGCAAAGTGAGACAGACGCAAACACAATTCCCATCCACACATTGCACAGTGAAACAGACACAAACACAATCCCCATCCACACAAAATGCAAAGTGAGACAGGCGCAAAGAAAATCCACATCAATA